>NW_025956977.1:0-43830 GCF_023159225.1 Perognathus longimembris pacificus
TTTGTTTGTCTATCTAATCTTTTGGGTTTTTATTTTTAATTTAGGACGACCAGTTGTCTATTTATTATTTTTTTTACTATGCATCAAGCTGCGCTGCTTGTCTTTGCTCCTGTGTGCTCTCGCACTCTCGCCTTTTCCACTTATTTTTTTTTTGATTTATTTTTGATTTATTTTGTCAATTTTAAAAAAAATACGCATCGTGCTGTGCTGTTTGTGTGTGCATGAGTGCATTCGCGCGCTCTCGCTTTCTCCACTTTACAATGTTTTTGTTATTATTTATCTATTCCTGAGAGTTTATCTTATTTTTTATTTGTTTATTTAAATGAAGTCGACCAGTTGCCTTCCCTTCCTTCCATTATCCGTCACCGAGACAAACTGAACAAAGTTCTGAGGTCGACCTTGTAAAGATAAGGATTCAGGTCTGTCTGCTGTTTACCTTTGCTCGTGCGCGCACTGCCCTTCTCTCCACATTTATGTGTTTGTTTGTTTGTCTATCTAATCTTTTGGGTTTTTATTTCTAATGAGGTCGACCAGTTGTCTATTTATTATTTTTTTTTACTACACATCAAGCTGCGCTGCTTATCTTTGCTCCTGTGTGCTCGCGCACTCTCGCCTTTTCCACTTATTTTTATTTTGATTTATTTTGTCAATTTAAAAAAAATACGCATCGTGCTGTGCTGTTTGTGTTTGCTTGAGTGCATTCGCGCGCTCTCGCTTTCTCCACTTTACAATTTTTTTGTTATTATTTATCTATTCCTGAGAGTTTATCTTATTTTTTATTTGTTTATTTAAATGAAGTCGACCAGTTGCCTGCCCTTCCTTCCATTATCCGTCACCGAGACAAACTGAACAAAGTTCTGAGGTCGACCTTGTAAAGATAAGGATTCAGGTCTGTCTGCTGTTTACCTTTGCTCGTGCGCGCACTGCCCTTCTCTCCACATTTATGTGTTTGTTTGTTTGTCTATCTAATCTTTTGGGTTTTTATTTCTAATGAGGTCGACCAGTTGTCTATTTATTATTTTTTTTACTACGCATCAAGCTGCGCTGCTTGTCTTTGCTCCTGTGTGCTCGCGCACTCTCGCCTTTTCCACTTATTTTTATTTTGATTTATTATTGATTTATTTTGTCAATTTTAAAAAAAATACGCATCGTGCTGTGCTGTTTGTGTGTGCATGAGTGCATTCCCGCGCTCTCGCTTTCTCCACTTTACAATGTTTTTGTTATTATTTATCTATTCCTGAGAGTTTATCTTATTTTTTATTTGTTTATTTAAATGATGTCGACCAGTTGCCTGCCCTTCCTTCCATTATCCGTCACCGAGACAAACTGAACAAAGTTCTGAGGTCGACCTTGTAAAGATAAGGATTCAGGTCTGTCTGCTGTTTACCTTTGCTCGTGCGCGCACTGCCCTTCTCTACACATTTATGTGTTTGTTTGTTTGTCTATCTAATCTTTTGGGTTTTTATTTCTAATGAGGTCGACCAGTTGTCTATTTATTATTTTTTTTTACTACGCATCAAGCTGCGCTGCTTGTCTTTGCTCCTGTGTGCTCGCGCACTCTCGCCTTTTCCACTTATTTTTATTTTTGATTTATTTTTGATTTATTTTGTCAATTTTAAAAAAAAAATACGCATCGTGCTGTGCTGTTTGTGTGTGCATGAGTGCATTCGCGCGCTCTCGCTTTCTCCACTTTACAATGTTTTTGTTATTATTTATCTATTCCTGAGAGTTTATCTTATTTTTTATTTGTTTATTTAAATGAAGTCGACCAGTTGCCTGCCCTTCCTTCCATTATCCGTCACCGAGACAAACTGAACAAAGTTCTGAGGTCGACCTTGTAAAGATAAGGATTCAGGTCTGTCCGCTGTTTACCTTTGCTCCTGCGCGCACTGCCCTTCTCTCCACATTTATGTGTTTGTTTGTTTGTCTATCTAATCTTTTGGGTTTTTATTTCTAATGAGGTCGACCAGTTGTCTATTTATTATTTTTTTTTACTACACATCAAGCTGCGCTGCTTATCTTTGCTCCTGTGTGCTCGCGCACTCTCTCCTTTTCCACTTATTTTTATTTTTGATTTATTTTGTCAATTTAAAAAAAATACGCATCGTGCTGTGCTGTTTGTGTTTGCTTGAGTGCATTCGCGCGCTCTCGCTTTCTCCACTTTACAATTTTAGTTATTATTTATCTATTCCTGAGAGTTTATCTTATTTTTTATTTGTTTTTTAAATGAAGTCGACCAGTTGCCTGCCATTCCTTCCATTATCCGTCACTGAGACAAACTGAACAAAGTTCTGAGGTCGACCTTGTAAAGATAAGGATTCAGGTCTGTCTGCTGTTTACCTTTGCTCCTGCGCGCAATGCCCTTCTCTCCACATTTATGTGTTTGTTTGTTTGTCTATCTAATCTTTTGGGTTTTTATTTCTAATGAGGTCGACCAGTTGTCTATTTATTATTTTTTTTACTACGCATCAATCTGCGCTGCTTGTCTTTGCTCCTGTGTGCTCGCGCACTCTCGCCTTTTCCACTTATTTTTATTTTTGATTTATTTTTGATTTATTTTGTCAATTTAAAAAAAAATATGCATCGTGCTGTGCTGTTTGTGTTTGCTTGAGTGCTATCGCGCGCTCTCGCTTTCTCCACTTTACAATTTTTTTGTTATTATTTATCTATTCCTGAGTTTATCTTATTTTTTATTTGTTTATTTAAATGAAGTCGACCAGTTGCCTGCCCTTCCTTCCATTATCCGTCACCGAGACAAACTGAACAAAGTTCTGAGGTCGACCTTGTAAAGATAAGGATTCAGGTCTGTCTGCTGTTTACCTTTGCTCCTGCGCGCACTGCCCTTCTCTCCACATTTATGTGTTTGTTTGTTTGTCTATCTAATCTTTTGGGTTTTTATTTCTAATGAGGTCGACCAGTTGTCTATTTATTATTTTTTTTACTACGCATCAAGCTGCGCTGCTTGTCTTTGCTCCTGTGTGCTCGCGCACTCTCGCCTTTTCCACTTATTTTTATTTTTGATTTATTTTTGATTTATTTTGTCAATTTTTTAAAAAAAATACGCATCGTGCTGTGCTGTTTGTGTTTGCTTGAGTGCATTCGCGCGCTCTCGCTTTCTCCACTTTACAATGTTTTTGTTATTATTTATCTATTCCTGAGAGTTTATCTTATTTTTTATTTGTTTATTTAAATGAAGTCGACCAGTTGCCTGACCTTCCTTCCATTATACGTCACCGAGACAAACTGAACAAAGTTCTGAGGTCGACCTTGTAAAGATAAGGATTCAGGTCTGTCTGCTGTTTACCTTTGCTTCTGCGCGCACTGCCCTTCTCTCCACATGTATGTGTTTGTTTGTTTGTCTATCTAAACTTTTGGGATTTTATTTCTAATGAGGTCGACCAGTTGTCTATTTATTATTTTTTTTACTACGCATCAAGCTGCACTGCTTGTCTTTGCTGCTGTGTGCTCGCGCACTCTCGCATTTTCCACTTATTTTTTTTTTGATTTATTTTTGATTTATTTTGTCAATTTAAAAAAAAATACGCATCGTGCTGTGCTGTTTGTGTTTGCTAGAGTGCATTCGCGCTCTCTCGCTTTCTCCACTTTACAATTTTTTTGTTATTATTTATCTATTCCTGAGAGTTTATCTTATTTTTTATTTGTTTATTTAAATGAAGTCGACCAGTTGCCTGCCCTTCCTTCCATTATCCGTCACCGAGACAATCTGAACAAAGTTCTGAGGTCGACCTTGTAAAGATAAGGATTCAGGTCTGTCTGCTGTTTACTTTTGCTCCTGCGCGCACTGCCCTTCTCTCCACATTTATGTGTTTGTTTGTCTATCTAATCTTTTGGGTTTTTATTTCTAATGAGGTCGACCAGTTGTCTATTTATTATTTTTTTTACTACGCATCAAGCTGCGCTGCTTGTCTTTGCTCCTGTGTGCTCGCGCACTCTCGCCTTTTCCACTTATTTTTATTTTTTATTTATTTTGTCACTTTAAAAATAAAAATACGCATCGTGCTGTGCTGTTTGTGTTTGCTTGAGTGCATTCGCGCGCTCTCGCTTTCTCCACTTTACAATTTTTTTGTTATTATTTATCTATTCCTGAGAGTTTATCTTATTTTTTATTTGTTTATTTAAATGAAGTCGACCAGTTGCCTGCCCTTCCTTCCATTATCCGTCACCGAGACAAACTGAACAAAGTTCTGAGGTCGACCTTGTAAAGATAAGGATTCAGGTCTGTCTGCTGCTAACCTTTGCTCCTGCGCCCACTGCCCTTCTCTCCACATTTATGTGTTTGTTTGTTTGCCTATCTAATCTTTTGGGTTTTTATTTCTAATGAGGTCGACCAGTTGTCTATTTATTATTTTTTTTACTACGCATCAAGCTGCGCTGCTTGTCTTTGCTGCTGTGTGCTCGCGCACTCTCGCCTTTTCCACTTATTTTTTTGATTTATTTTTGATTTATTTTGTCAATTTAAAAAAAATACGCATCGTGCTGTGCTGTTTGTGTTTGCTTGAGTGCATTCGCGCGCTCTCGCTTTCTCCACTTTACAATTTTTTTGTTATTATTTATCTATTCCTGAGAGTTTATCTTATTTTTTATTTGTTTATTTAAATGATGTCGACCAGTTTCCTGCCCTTCCTTCCATTATCCGTCACCGAGACAAACTGAACAAAGTTCTGAGGTCGACCTTGTAAAGATAAGGATTCAGGTCTGTCTGCTGTTTACCTTTGCTCGTGCGCGCACTGCCCTTCTCTCCACATTTATGTGTTTGTTTGTTTGTCTATCTAATCTTTTGGGTTTTTATTTCTAATGAGGTCGACCAGTTGTCTATTTATTATTTTTTTTACTACGCATCAAGCTGCGCTGCTTGTCTTTGCTCCTGTGTGCTCGCGCACTCTCGCCTTTTCCACTTATTTTTATTTTTGATTTATTTTTGATTTATTTTGTCAATTTTAAAAAAAATACGCATCGTGCTGTGCTGTTTGTGTGTGCATGAGTGCATTCCCGCGCTCTCGCTTTCTCCACTTTACAATGTTTTTGTTATTATTTATCTATTCCTGAGAGTTTATCTTATTTTTTATTTGTTTATTTAAATGAAGTAGACCAGTTGCCTGCCCTTCCTTCCATTATCCGTCACCGAGACAAACTGAACAAAGTTCTGAGGTCGACCTTGTAAAGATAAGCATTCAGGTCTGTCTGCTGTTTACCTTTGCTCCTGCCCGCACTGCCCTTCTCTCCACATTTATGTGTTTGTTTGTTTGTCTATCTAATCTTTTGGGTTTTTATTTCTAATGAGGTCGACCAGTTGTCTATTTATTATTTTTTTTTACTACACATCAAGCTGCGCTGCTTATCTTTGCTCCTGTGTGCTCGCGCACTCTCGCCGTTTCCACTTATTTTTATTTTTGATTTATTTTTGATTTATTTTGTCAATTTAAAAAAATACGCATCGTGCTGTGCTGTTTGTGTTTGCTTGAGTGCATTCGCGCGCTCTCGCTTTCTCCACTTTACAATTTTTTTGTTATTATTTATCTATTCCTGAGAGTTTATCTTATTTTTTATTTGTTTATTTAAATGATGTCGACCAGTTGCCTGCCCTTCCTTCCATTATCCGTCACCGAGACAAACTGAACAAAGTTCTGAGGTCGACCTTGTAAAGATAAGGATTCAGGTCTGTCTGCTGTTTACCTTTGCTCGTGCGCGCACTGCCCTTCTCTACACATTTATGTGTTTGTTTGTTTGTCTATCTAATCTTTTGGGTTTTTATTTCTAATGAGGTCGACCAGTTGTCTATTTATTATTTTTTTTACTACGCATCAAGCTGCGCTGCTTGTCTTTGCTCCTGTGTGCTCGCGCACTCTCGCCTTTCCCACTTATTTTTATTTTTGATTTATTTTTGATTTATTTTGTCAATTTTAAAAAAAATACGCATCGTGCTGTGCTGTTTGTGTGTGCATGAGTGCATTCGCGCGCTCTCGCTTTCTCCACTTTACAATGTTTTTGTTATTATTTATCTATTCCTGAGAGTTTATCTTATTTTTTATTTGTTTATTTAAATGAAGTAGACCAGTTGCCTGCCCTTCCTTCCATTATCCGTCACCGAGACAAACTGAACAAAGTTCTGAGGTCGACCTTGTAAAGATAAGGATTCAGGTCTGTCTGCTGTATACCTATGCTCCTGCCCGCACTGCCCTTCTCTCCACCTGTATGTGTTTGTTTGTTTGTCTATCTAATCTTTTGGGTTTTTATTTCTAATGAGGTCGACCAGGTGTCTATTTATTATTTTTTTTACTACGCATCAAGCTGCGCTGCTTGCCTTTGCTGCTGTTTGCTCGCGCACTCTCGCCTTTTCCACTTTTTTTTTTTTGATTTATTTTTGATTTATTTTGTCAATTTAAAAAAAAATACGCATCGTGCTGTGCTGTTTGTGTTTGCTTGAGTGCATTCGCGCGCTCTCGCTTTCTCCACTTTACAATTTTTTTGTTATTATTTATCTATTCCTGAGAGTTTATCTTATTTTTTATTTGTTTATTTAAATGAAGTCGACCAGTTGCCTGCCCTTCCTTCCATTATCCGTCACCGAGACAAACTGAACAAAGTTTTGAGGTCGACCTTGTAACGATAAGGTTTCAGGTCTGTCTGCTCTTTACCTTTGCTCCTGCGCGCAATGCCCTTCTCTCCACATTTATGTGTTTGTTTGTTTGCCTATCTAATCTTTTGGGTTTTTATTTCTAATGAGGTCGACCAGTTGTCTATTTATTATTTTTTTTACTACGCATCAAGCTGCGCTGCTTGTCTTTGCTGCTGTGTGCTCGCGCACTCTCGCCTTTTCCACTTATTTTTTTGATTTATTTTTGATTTATTTTGTCAATTTAAAAAAAATACGCATCGTGCTGTGCTGTTTGTGTTTGCTTGAGTGCATTCGCGCGCTCTCGCTTTCTCCACTTTACAATTTTTTTGTTATTATTTATCTATTCCTGAGAGTTTATCTTATTTTTTATTTGTTTATTTAAATGAAGTCGACCAGTTGCCTGCCCTTCCTTCCATTATCCGTCACCGAGACAAACTGAACAAAGTTCTGAGGTCGACCTTGTAAAGATAAGGATTCAGGTCTGTCTGCTGCTAACCTTTGCTCCTGCGCCCACTGCCCTTCTCTCCACATTTATGTGTTTGTTTGTTTGTCTATCTAATCTTTTGGGTTTTTATTTCTAATGAGGTCGACCAGTTGTCTATTTATTATTTTTTTTACTACGCATCAATCTGCGCTGATTGTCTTTGCTCCTGTGTGCTCGCGCACTCTCGCCTTTTCCACTTATTTTTATTTTTGATTTATTTTTGATTTATTTTGTCAATTTTAAAAAAAAATACGCATCGTGCTGTGCTGTTTGTGTTTGCTTGAGTGCATTCGCGCGCTCTCGCTTTCTCCACTTTACAATTTTTTGTTATTATTTATCTATTCCTGAGAGTTTATCTTATTTTTTATTTGTTTATTTAAATGAAGTCGACCAGTTGCCTGCCCTTCCTTCCATTATCCGTCACCGAGACAAACTGAACAAAGTTCTGAGGTCGACCTTGTAAAGATAAGGATTCAGGTCTGTCTGCTGTTTACCTTTGCTCCTGCGCGCACTGCCCTTCTCTCCACATTTATGTGTTTGTTTGTTTGTCTATCTAATCTTTTGGGTTTTTATTTCTAATGAGGTCGACCAGTTGTCTATTTATTATTTTTTTTACTACGCATCAAGCTGCGCTGCTTGTCTTTGCTCCTGTGTGCTCGCGCACTCTCGCCTTTTCCACTTATTTTTTTGATTTATTTTTGATTTATTTTGTCAATTTAAAAAAAATACGCATCGTGCTGTGCTGTTTGTGTTTGCTTGAGTGCATTCGCGCGCTCTCGCTTTCTCCACTTTACAATTTTTTTGTTATTATTTATCTATTCCTGAGAGTTTATCTTATTTTTTATTTGTTTATTTAAATGAAGTCGACCAGTTGCCTGCCCTTCCTTCCATTATCCGTCACCCAGACAAACTGAACAAAGTTCTGAGGTCGACCTTGTAAAGATAAGGATTCAGGTCTGTCTGCTGTTTACCTTTGCTCCTGCGCGCACTGCCCTTCTCTCCACATTTATGTGTTTGTTTGTTTGTCTATCTAATCTTTTGGGTTTTTATTTCTAATGAGGTCGACCAGTTGTCTATTTATTATTTTTTTTACTACGCATCAAGCTGCGCTGCTTGTCTTTGCTCCTGTGTGCTCGCGCACTCTCGCCTTTTCCACTTATTTTTATTTTTGATTTATTTTTGATTTATTTTGTCAATTTAAAAAAAAAATACGCATCGTGCTGTGCTGTTTGTGTTTGCTTGAGTGCATTCGCGCGCTCTCGCTTTCTCCACTTTACAATTTTTTTGTTATTATTTATCTATTCCTGAGAGTTTATCTTATTTTTTATTTGTTTATTTAAATGAAGTCGACCAGTTGCCTGCCCTTCCTTCCATTATCCGTCACCGAGACAAACTGAACAAAGTTCTGAGGTCGACCTTGTAAAGATAAGGATTCAGGTCTGTCTGCTGTTTACCTTTGCTCCTGCGCGCACTGCCCTTCTCTCCACATTTATGTGTTTGTTTGTTTGTCTATCTAATCTTTTGGGTTTTTATTTCTAATGAGGTCGACCAGTTGTCTATTTATTATTTTTTTTACTACGCATCAAGCTGCGCTGCTTGTCTTTGCTCCTGTGTGCTCGCGCACTCTCGCCTTTTCCACTTATTTTTATTTTTGATTTATTTTTGATTTATTTTGTCAATTTAAAAAAAATACGCATCGTGCTGTGCTGTTTGTGTTTGCTTGAGTGCATTCGCGCGCTCTCGCTTTCTCCACTTTACAATGTTTTTGTTATTATTTATCTATTCCTGAGAGTTTATCTTATTTTTTATTTGTTTATTTAAATGAAGTCGACCAGTTGCCTGCCCTTCCTTCCATTATCCGTCACCGAGACAAACTGAACAAAGTTCTGAGGTCGACCTTGTAAAGATAAGGATTCAGGTCTGTCTGCTGTTTACCTTTGCTCCTGCGCGCACTGCCCTTCTCTCCACATTTATGTGTTTGTTTGTTTGTCTATCTAATCTTTTGGGTTTTTATTTCTAATGAGGTCGACCAGTTGTCTATTTATTATTTTTTTTACTACGCATCAAGCTGCGCTGCTTGTCTTTGCTCCTGTGTGCTCGCGCACTCTCGCTTTTCCACTTATTTTTTTTTTGATTTATTTTTGATTTATTTTGTCAATTTAAAAAAAAATACGCATCGTGCTGTGCTGTTTGTGTTTGCTAGAGTGCATTCGCGCGCTCTCGCTTTCTCCACTTTACAATTTTTTGTTATTATTTATCTATTCCTGAGAGTTTATCTTATTTTTTATTTGTTTATTTAAATGAAGTCGACCAGTTGCCTGCCCTTCCTTCCATTATCCGTCACCGAGACAAACTGAACAAAGTTCTGAGGTCGACCTTGTAAAGATAAGGATTCAGGTCTGTCTGCTGTTTACCTTTGCTCCTGCGCGCACTGCCCTTCTCTCCACATTTATGTGTTTGTTTGTTTGTCTATCTAATCTTTTGGGTTTTTATTTCTAATGAGGTCGACCAGTTGTCTATTTATTATTTTTTTTACTACGCATCAAGCTGCGCTGCTTGTCTTTGCTCCTGTGTGCTCGCGCACTCTCGCCTTTTCCACTTATTTTTATTTTTGATTTTTTATTTATTTTGTCAATTTAAAAAAAATACGCATCGTGCTGTGCTGTTTGTGTTTGCTTGAGTGCATTCGCGCGCTCTCGCTTTCTCCACTTTACAATTTTTTTGTTATTATTTATCTATTCCTGAGAGTTTATCTTATTTTTTATTTGTTTATTTAAATGAAGTCGACCAGTTGCCTGCCCTTCCTTCCATTATCCGTCACCGAGACAAACTGAACAAAGTTCTGAGGTCGACCTTGTAAAGATAAGGATTCAGGTCTGTCTGCTGCTTTACCTTTGCTCCTGCGCGCACTGCCCTTCTCTCCACATTTATGTGTTTGTTTGTTTGTCTATCTAATCTTTTGGGTTTTTATTTCTAATGAGGTCGACCAGTTGTCTATTTATTATTTTTTTTACTACGCATCAAGCTGCGCTGCTTGTCTTTGCTCCTGTGTGCTCGCGCACTCTCGCCTTTTCCACTTATTTTTTTGATTTATTTTTGATTTATTTTGTCAATTTAAAAAAAATACGCATCGTGCTGTGCTGTTTGTGTTTGCTTGAGTGCATTCGCGCGCTCTCGCTTTCTCCACTTTACAATTTTTTGTTATTATTTATCTATTCCTGAGAGTTTATCTTATTTTTTATTTGTTTATTTAAATGAAGTCGACCAGTTGCCTGCCCTTCCTTCCATTATCCGTCACCGAGACAAACTGAACAAAGTTCTGAGGTCGACCTTGTAAAGATAAGGATTCAGGTCTGTCTGCTGTTTACCTTTGCTCCTGCGCGCACTGCCCTTCTCTCCACATTTATGTGTTTGTTTGTTTGTCTATCTAATCTTTTGGGTTTTTATTTCTAATGAGGTCGACCAGTTGTCTATTTATTATTTTTTTTACTACGCATCAAGCTGCGCTGCTTGTCTTTGCTCCTGTGTGCTCGCGCACTCTCGCCTTTTCCACTTATTTTTATTTTTGATTTATTTTTGATTTATTTTGTCAATTTTTAAAAAAAATACGCATCGTGCTGTGCTGTTTGTGTTTGCTTGAGTGCATTCGCGCGCTCTCGCTTTCTCCACTTTACAATGTTTTTGTTATTATTTATCTATTCCTGAGAGTTTATCTTATTTTTTATTTGTTTATTTAAATGAAGTAGACCAGTTGCCTGCCCTTCCTTCCATTATCCGTCACCGAGACAAACTGAACAAAGTTCTGAGGTCGACCTTGTAAAGATAAGCATTCAGGTCTGTCTGCTGTTTACCTTTGCTCCTGCCCGCACTGCCCTTCTCTCCACATTTATGTGTTTGTTTGTTTGTCTATCTAATCTTTTGGGTTTTTATTTCTAATGAGGTCGACCAGTTGTCTATTTATTATTTTTTTTTACTACACATCAAGCTGCGCTGCTTATCTTTGCTCCTGTGTGCTCGCGCACTCTCGCCGTTTCCACTTATTTTTATTTTTGATTTATTTTTGATTTATTTTGTCAATTTAAAAAAATACGCATCGTGCTGTGCTGTTTGTGTTTGCTTGAGTGCATTCGCGCGCTCTCGCTTTCTCCACTTTACAATTTTTTTGTTATTATTTATCTATTCCTGAGAGTTTATCTTATTTTTTATTTGTTTATTTAAATGATGTCGACCAGTTGCCTGCCCTTCCTTCCATTATCCGTCACCGAGACAAACTGAACAAAGTTCTGAGGTCGACCTTGTAAAGATAAGGATTCAGGTCTGTCTGCTGTTTACCTTTGCTCGTGCGCGCACTGCCCTTCTCTACACATTTATGTGTTTGTTTGTTTGTCTATCTAATCTTTTGGGTTTTTATTTCTAATGAGGTCGACCAGTTGTCTATTTATTATTTTTTTTACTACGCATCAAGCTGCGCTGCTTGTCTTTGCTCCTGTGTGCTCGCGCACTCTCGCCTTTCCCACTTATTTTTATTTTTGATTTATTTTTGATTTATTTTGTCAATTTTAAAAAAAATACGCATCGTGCTGTGCTGTTTGTGTGTGCATGAGTGCATTCGCGCGCTCTCGCTTTCTCCACTTTACAATGTTTTTGTTATTATTTATCTATTCCTGAGAGTTTATCTTATTTTTTATTTGTTTATTTAAATGAAGTAGACCAGTTGCCTGCCCTTCCTTCCATTATCCGTCACCGAGACAAACTGAACAAAGTTCTGAGGTCGACCTTGTAAAGATAAGGATTCAGGTCTGTCTGCTGTATACCTATGCTCCTGCCCGCACTGCCCTTCTCTCCACCTGTATGTGTTTGTTTGTTTGTCTATCTAATCTTTTGGGTTTTTATTTCTAATGAGGTCGACCAGGTGTCTATTTATTATTTTTTTTACTACGCATCAAGCTGCGCTGCTTGCCTTTGCTGCTGTTGCTCGCGCACTCTCGCCTTTTCCACTTTTTTTTTTTTGATTTATTTTTGATTTATTTTGTCAATTTAAAAAAAAATACGCATCGTGCTGTGCTGTTTGTGTTTGCTTGAGTGCATTCGCGCGCTCTCGCTTTCTCCACTTTACAATTTTTTTGTTATTATTTATCTATTCCTGAGAGTTTATCTTATTTTTTATTTGTTTATTTAAATGAAGTCGACCAGTTGCCTGCCCTTCCTTCCATTATCCGTCACCGAGACAAACTGAACAAAGTTTTGAGGTCGACCTTGTAACGATAAGGTTTCAGGTCTGTCTGCTCTTTACCTTTGCTCCTGCGCGCAATGCCCTTCTCTCCACATTTATGTGTTTGTTTGTTTGCCTATCTAATCTTTTGGGTTTTTATTTCTAATGAGGTCGACCAGTTGTCTATTTATTATTTTTTTTACTACGCATCAAGCTGCGCTGCTTGTCTTTGCTGCTGTGTGCTCGCGCACTCTCGCCTTTTCCACTTATTTTTTTGATTTATTTTTGATTTATTTTGTCAATTTAAAAAAAATACGCATCGTGCTGTGCTGTTTGTGTTTGCTTGAGTGCATTCGCGCGCTCTCGCTTTCTCCACTTTACAATTTTTTTGTTATTATTTATCTATTCCTGAGAGTTTATCTTATTTTTTATTTGTTTATTTAAATGAAGTCGACCAGTTGCCTGCCCTTCCTTCCATTATCCGTCACCGAGACAAACTGAACAAAGTTCTGAGGTCGACCTTGTAAAGATAAGGATTCAGGTCTGTCTGCTGCTAACCTTTGCTCCTGCGCCCACTGCCCTTCTCTCCACATTTATGTGTTTGTTTGTTTGTCTATCTAATCTTTTGGGTTTTTATTTCTAATGAGGTCGACCAGTTGTCTATTTATTATTTTTTTTACTACGCATCAATCTGCGCTGATTGTCTTTGCTGCTGTGTGCTCGCGCACTCTCGCCTTTTCCACTTATTTTTTTTTTATTTATTTTTGATTTATTTTGTCAATTTAAAAAAAAATACGCATCGTGCTGTGCTGTTTGTGTTTGCTTGAGTGCATTCGCGCGCTCTCGCTTTCTCCACTTTACAATTTTTTTGTTATTATTTATCTATTCCTGAGAGTTTATCTTATTTTTTATTTGTTTATTTAAATGAAGTCGACCAGTTGCCTGCCCTTCCTTCCATTATCCGTCACCCAGACAAACTGAACAAAGTTCTGAGGTCGACCTTGTAAAGATAAGGATTCAGGTCTGTCTGCTCTTTACCTTTGCTCCTGCGCGCACTGCCCTTCTCTCCACATTTATGTGTTTGTTTGTTTGCCTATCTAATCTTTTGGGTTTTTATTTCTAATGAGGTCGACCAGTTGTCTATTTATTATTTTTTTTACTACGCATCAAGCTGCGCTGCTTGTCTTTGCTGCTGTGTGCTCGCGCACTCTCGCCTTTTCCACTTATTTTTTTGATTTATTTTTGATTTATTTTGTCAATTTAAAAAAAATACGCATCGTGCTGTGCTGTTTGTGTTTGCTTGAGTGCATTCGCGCGCTCTCGCTTTCTCCACTTTACAATTTTTTTGTTATTATTTATCTATTCCTGAGAGTTTATCTTATTTTTTATTTGTTTATTTAAATGAAGTCGACCAGTTGCCTGCCCTTCCTTCCATTATCCGTCACCCAGACAAACTGAACAAAGTTCTGAGGTCGACCTTGTAAAGATAAGGATTCAGGTCTGTCTGCTGTTTACCTTTGCTCCTGCGCGCACTGCCCTTCTCTCCACATTTATGTGTTTGTTTGTTTGTCTATCTAATCTTTTGGGTTTTTATTTCTAATTTAGGTCGACCAGTTGTCTATTTATTATTTTTTTTACTACGCATCAAGCTGCGCTGCTTGTCTTTGCTCCTGTGTGCTCGCGCACTCTCGCCTTTTCCACTTATTTTTATTTTTGATTTATTTTTGATTTATTTTGTCAATTTTAAAAAAAAAATACGCATCGTGCTGTGCTGTTTGTGTGTGCATGAGTGCATTCGCGCGCTCTCGCTTTCTCCACTTTACAATGTTTTTGTTATTATTTATCTATTCCTGAGAGTTTATCTTATTTTTTATTTGTTTATTTAAATGAAGTCGACCAGTTGCCTGCCCTTCCTTCCATTATCCGTCACCGAGACAAACTGAACAAAGTTCTGAGGTCGACCTTGTAAAGATAAGGATTCAGGTCTGTCCGCTGTTTACCTTTGCTCCTGCGCACACTGCCCTTCTCTCCACATTTATGTGTTTGTTTGTTTGTCTATCTAATCTTTTGGGTTTTTATTTCTAATGAGGTCGACCAGTTGTCTATTTATTATTTTTTTTTTACTACACATCAAGCTGCGCTGCTTATCTTTGCTCCTGTGTGCTCGCGCACTCTCGCCTTTTCCACTTATTTTTATTTTTGATTTATTTTTGATTTATTTTGTCAATTTAAAAAAAATACGCATCGTGCTGTGCTGTTTGTGTTTGCTTGAGTGCATTCGCGCGCTCTCGCTTTCTCCACTTTACAATTTTTTTGTTATTATTTATATATTCCTGAGAGTTTATCTTATTTTTTATTTGTTTATTTAAATGATGTCGACCAGTTGCCTGCCCTTCCTTCCATTATCCGTCACCGAGACAAACTGAACAAAGATTTGAGGTCGACCTTGTAAAGATAAGGTTTCAGGTCTGTCTGCTGTTTACCTTTGCTCCTGCGCGCACTGCCCTTCTCTCCACATTTATGTGTTTGTTTGTTTGTCTATCTAATCTTTTGGGTTTTTATTTCTAATTTAGGTCGACCAGTTGTCTATTTATTATTTTTTTTACTACGCATCAAGCTGCGCTGCTTGTCTTTGCTCCTGTGTGCTCGCGCACTCTCGCCTTTTCCACTTATTTTTATTTTTGATTAATTTTTGATTTATTTTGTCAATTTTAAAAAAAATATACGCATCGTGCTGTGCTGTTTGTGTGTGCATGAGTGCATTCGCGCGCTCTCGCTTTCTCCACTTTACAATGTTTTTGTTATTATTTATCTATTCCTGAGAGTTTATCTTATTTTTTATTTGTTTATTTAAATGAAGTCGACCAGTTGCCTGCCCTTCTTTCCATTATCCGTCATCGAGACAAACTGAACAAAGTTCTGAGGTCGACCTTGTAAAGATAAGGATTCAGGTCTGTCCGCTGTTTACCTTTGCTCCTGCGCGCACTGCCCTTCTCTCCACATTTATGTGTTTGTTTGTTTGTCTATCAAATCTTTTGGGTTTTTATTTCTAATGAGGTCGACCAGTTGTCTATTTATTATTTTTTTTTACTACACATCAAGCTGCGCTGCTTATCTTTGCTCCTGTGTGCTCGCGCACTCTCGCCTTTTCCACTTATTTTTATTTTTGATTTATTTTTGATTTATTTTGTCAATTTAAAAAAAATACGCATCGTGCTGTGCTGTTTGTGTTTGCTTGAGTGCATTCGCGCGCTCTCGCTTTCTCCACTTTACAATTTTTTTGTTATTATTTATCTATTCCTGAGAGTTTATCTTATTTTTTATTTGTTTATTTAAATGATGTCGACCAGTTGCCTGCCCTTCCTTCCATTATCCGTCACCGAGACAAACTGAACAAAGTTTTGAGGTCGACCTTGTAAAGATAAGGTTTCAGGTCTGTCTGCTCTTTACCTTTGCTCCTGCGCGCACTGCCCTTCTCTCCACATTTATGTGTTTGTTTGTTTGTCTATCTAATCTTTTGGGTTTTTATTTCTAGTGAGGTCGACCAGTTGTCTATTTATTATTTTTTTTACTACGCATCAAGCTGCGCTGCTTGTCTTTGCTCCTGTGTGCTCGCGCACTCTCGCCTTTTCCACTTATTTTTATTTTTGATTTATTTTCTCAATTTAAAAAAAAATACGCATCGTGCTGTGCTGTTTGTGTTTGCTTGAGTGCATTCGCGCGCTCTCGCTTTCTCCACTTTACAATTTTTTGTTATTATTTATCTATTCCTGAGAGTTAATCTTATTTTTTATTTGTTTATTTAAATGAAGTAGACCAGTTGCCTGCCCTTTCTTCCATTATCCGTCACCGAGACAAACTGAACAAAGTTCTGAGGTCGACCTTGTAAAGATACGGATTCAGGTCTGTCTGCTGTTTACCTTTGCTCCTGCGCGCACTGCCCTTCTCTCCACATTTATGTGTTTGTTTGTTTGTCTATCTAATCTTTTGGGTTTTTATTTCTAATGAGGTCGACCAGTTGTCTATTTATTATTTTTTTAACTACGCATCAAGCTGCGCTGCTTGTCTTTGCTCCTGTGTGCTCGCGCACTCTCGCCTTTTCCACTTATTTTTATTTTTGATTTATTTTTGATTTATTTTGTCAATTTTTAAAAAAAAATACGCATCGTGCTGTGCTGTTTGTGTTTGCTTGAGTGCATTCGCGCGCTCTCGTTTCTCCACTTTACAATTTTTTTGTTATTATTTATCTATTCCTGAGAGTTTATCTTATTTTTTATTTGTTTATTTAAATGAAGTCGACCAGTTGCCTGCCCTTCCTTCCATTATCCGTCACCGAGACAAACTGAACAAAGTTCTGAGGTCGACCTTGTAAAGATAAGGATTCAGGTCTGTCTGCTGTTTACCTTTGCTCCTGCGCGCACTGCCCTTCTCTCCACATTTATGTGTTTGTTTGTTTGTCTATCCAATCTTTTGGGTTTTTATTTCTAATGAGGTCGACCAGTTGTCTATTTATTATTTTTTTTTACTACGCATCAAGCTGCGCTGCTTGTCTTTGCTCCTGTGTGCTCGCGCACTCTCGCCTTTTCCAGTTATTTTTATTTTTGATTTATTTTTGATTTATTTTGTCAATTTTTTTAAAAAAATACGCATCGTGCTGTGCTGTTTGTGTTTGCTTGAGTGCATTCGCGCGCTCTCGCTTTCTCCACTTTACAATTTTTTTGTTATTATTTATCTATTCCTGAGAGATTATCTTATTTTTTATTTGGTTATTTAAATGAAGTCGACCAGTTGCCTGCCCTTCCTTCCATTATCCGTCACCGAGACAAACTGAACAAAGTTCTGAGGTCGACCTTGTAAAGATAAGGATTAAGGTCTGTCTGCTGTTTACATTAGCTCCTGCGCTCACTGCCCTTCTCTCCACATTTATGTGTTTGTTTGTTTGTCTATCTAATCTTTTGGGTTTTTATTTCTAATGAGGTCGACCAGTTGTCTATTTATTATTTTTTTTTCTACGCATCAAGCTGCGCTGCTTACATTTGCTCCTGTGTGCTCGCGCACTCTCGCCTTTTCCACTTATTTTTATTTTTGATTTATTTTTGATTTATTTTGTCAATTTTTTAAAAAAACACGCATCGTGCTGTGCTGTTTGTGTTTGCTTGAGTGCATTCGCGCACTCTCGCTTTCTCCACTTTACAATTTTTTGTTATTATTTATCTATTCCTGAGAGTGTATCTTATTTTTTATTTGTTTATTTAAATGAAGTCGACCAGTTGCCTGCCCTTCCTTCCATTATCCGTCACCGAGAAAAACTGAACAAAGTTCTGAGGTCGACCTTGTAAAGATAAGGATTCAGGTCTGTCTGCTGTTTACCTTTGCTCCTGCCCGCACTGCCCTTCTCTCCACATTTATGTGTTTGTTGGTTTGTCTATCTAATCTTTTGGGTTTTTATTTCTAATGAGGTCGACCAGTTGTCTATTTATTATTTTTTTTACTACGCATCAAGCTGCGCTGCTTATCTTTGCTCCTGTGTGCTCGCGCACTCTCGCCTTTTCCACTTATTTTTATTTTTGATTTATTTTTGATTTATTTTGTCAATTTTTTAAAAAAATACGCATCGTGCTGTGCTGTTTGTGTTTGCTTGAGTGCATTCGCGTGCTCTCGCTTTCTCCACTTTACAATTTTTTTGTTATTATTTATCTATTCCTGAGAGTTTATATTATTTTTTATTTGTTTATTTAAATGAAGTCGACCAGTTGCCTGCCCTTCCTTCCATTATCCTTCACCGAGACAAACTGAACAAAGTTCTGAGGTCGACCTTGTAAAGATAAGGATTCAGGTCTGTCTGCTGTTTACCTTTGCTCCTGCGCGCACTGCCCTTCTCTCCACATTTATGTGTTTGTTTGTTTGTCTATCGAATCTTTTGGGTTTTATTCTAATGAGGTCGACCAGTTGTCTATTTATTATTTTTTTTACTACGCATCAAGCTGCGCTGCTTGTCTTTGCTCCTGTGTGCTCGCGCACTCTCGCCTTTTCCACATATTGTTATTTTTGATTTATTTTTGATTTATTTTGTAAATATAAAAAAATAAGCATCGTGCTGTGCTGTTTGTGTTTGCTTGAGTGCATTCCCGTGCTCTCGCTTTCTCCACTTTACAATTTTTTTGTTATCATTTATCTATTCCTGAGAGTTTATCTTATTTTTTATTTGTTTATTTAAATGAAGTCGACCAGTTGCCTGCCCTTCCTTCCATTATCCGTCACCGAGACAAACTGAACAAAGTTCTGAGGTCAACCTTGTAAAGATAAGGATTCAGGTCTGTCTGCTGTTTACCTTTGCTCCTGCGCACACTGCCCATCTCTCCACATTTATGTGTTTGTTTGTTTGTCTATCTAATCTTTTGGGTTTTTATTTCTAATGAGGTCGACCAGTTGTCTATTTATTTTTTTTTTACTACGCATCAAGCTGCGCTGCTTGTCTTTGCTCCTGTGTGCTCGCGCACTCTCGCCTTTTCCACTTATTTTTATTTTTGATTTATTTTTGATTTATTTTGTCAATTTAAAAAAAATACGCATCGTGCTGTGCTGTTGTGTTTGCTTGTGTGCATTCGCGCGCTCTCGCTTTCTCCACTTTACAATTTTTTTGTTATTATTTATCTATTCCTGAGAGTTTATCTTATTATTTATTTGTTTATTTAAATGAAGTCGACCAGTTGCCTGCCCTTCCTTCCATTATCCGTCACCGAGACAAACTGAACAAAGTTCTGAGGTCGACCTTGTAAAGATAAGGATTCAGGTCTGTCTGCTGTTTACCTTTGCTCCTGCGCGCACTGCCCTTCTCTCCACATTTATGTGTTTGTTTGTTTGTCTATCTAATCTTTTGGGTTTTTATTTCTAATGAGGTCGACCAGTTGTCTATTTATTATTTTTTTTTACTACGCATCAAGCTGCGCGCTTGTCTTTGCTCCTATGTGCTCGCGCACTCTCGCCTTTTCCACTTATTTTTATTTTTTATTTATTTTTGATTTATTTTGTCAATTTAAAAAAAAATACGCATCGTGCTGTGCTGTTTGTGTTTGCTTGAGTGCATTCCCGCGCTCTCGCTTTCTGCACTTTACAATTTTTTTGTTATTATTTATCTATTCCTGAGAGTTTATCTTATTTTTTATTTGTTTATTTAAATGAAGTCGACCAGTTGCCTGCCGTTCCTTCCATTATCCGTCACCGAGACAACCTGAACAAAGTTCTGAGGTCGACCTTGTAAAGATAAGGATTCAGGTCTGTCTGCTGTTTACCTTTGCTCCTGCGCGCACTGCCCTTCTCTCCACATTTATGTGTTTGTTTGTTTGTCTATCTAATCTTTTGGGTTTTTATTTCTAATGAGGTCGACCAGTTGTCTATTTATTATTTTTTTTACTACGCATCAAGCTGCGCTGCTTGTCTTTGCTCCTGTGTGCTCGCGCACTCTCGCCTTTTCCACTTATTTTTATTTTTGATTTATTTTTGATTTATTTTGTCAATTTTAAAAAAAAATACGCATCGTGCTGTGCTGTTTGTGTTTGCTTGAGTGCATTCGCGCGCTCTCGCTTTCTGCACTTTACAATTTTTTTGTTATTATTTATCTATTCCTGAGAGTTTATCTTATTTTTTATTTGTTTATTTAAATGAAGTCGACCAGTTGCCTGCCCTTCCTTCCATTATCCGTCACCGAGACAAACTGAACAAAGTTCTGAGGTCGACCTTGTAAAGATAAGGATTCAGGTCTGTCTGCTGTTTACATTTGCTCCTGCGCGCACTGCCCTTCTCTCCACATTTATGTGTTTGTTTGTTTGTCTATCTAATCTTTTGGGTTTTTATTTCTAATGAGGTCGACCAGTTGTCTATTTATTATTTTTTTTACTACGCATCTAGCTGCGCTGCTTGTCTTTGCTCCTGTGTGCTCGCGCACTCTCGCCTTTTCCACTTATTTTTATTTTTTATTTATTTTGTCACTTTAAAAATAAAAATACGCATCGTGCTGTGCTGTTTGTGTTTGCTTGAGTGCATTCGCGCGCTCTCGCTTTCTCCACTTTACAATTTTTTTGTTATTATTTATCTATTCCTGAGAGTTTATCTTATTTTTTATTTGTTTATTTAAATGAAGTCGACCAGTTGCCTGCCCTTCCTTCCATTATCCGTCACCGAGACAAACTGAACAAAGTTCTGAGGTCGACCTTGTAAAGATAAGGATTCAGGTCTGTCTGCTGCTAACCTTTGCTCCTGCGCCCACTGCCCTTCTCTCCACATTTATGTGTTTGTTTGTTTGCCTATCTAATCTTTTGGGTTTTTATTTCTAATGAGGTCGACCAGTTGTCTATTTATTATTTTTTTTACTACGCATCAAGCTGCGCTGCTTGTCTTTGCTGCTGTGTGCTCGCGCACTCTCGCCTTTTCCACTTATTTTTTTGATTTATTTTTGATTTATTTTGTCAATTTAAAAAAAATACGCATCGTGCTGTGCTGTTTGTGTTTGCTTGAGTGCATTCGCGCGCTCTCGCTTTCTCCACTTTAAAATTTTTTTGTTATTATTTATCTATTCCTGAGAGTTTATCTTATTTTTTATTTGTTTATTTAAATGAAGTAGACCAGTTGCCTGCCCTTCCTTCCATTATCCGTCACCGAGACAAACTGAACAAAGTTTTGAGGTAGACCTTGTAACGATAAGGTTTCAGGTCTTTCTGCTCTTTACCTTTGCTCCTGCGCGCACTGCCCTTCTCTCCACATTTATGTGTTTGTTTGTTTGTCTATCTAATCTTTTGGGTTTTTATTTCTAATGAGGTCGACCAGTTGTCTATTTATTATTTTTTTTACTACGCATCAAGCTGCGCTGCTTGTCTTTGCTCCTGTGTGCTCGCGCACTCTCGCCTTTTCCACTTATTTTTTTTTATTTATTTTTGATTTATTTTGTCAATTTAAAAAAAATACGCATCGTGCTGTGCTGTTTGTGTTTGCTTGAGTGCATTCGCGCGCTCTCGCTTTCTCCACTTTACAATTTTTTTGTTATTATTTATCTATTCCTGAGAGTTTATCTTATTTTTTATTTGTTTATTTAAATGAAGTCGACCAGTTGCCTGCCCTTCCTTCCATTATCCGTCACCGAGACAAACTGAACAAAGTTCTGAGGTCGACCTTGTAAAGATAAGGATTCAGGTCTGTCTGCTGCTAACCTTTGCTCGTGCGCGCACTGCCCTTCTCTCCACATTTATGTGTTTGTTTGTTTGTCTATCTAATCTTTTGGGTTTTTATTTCTAATGAGGTCGACCAGTTGTCTATTTATTATTTTTTTTACTACGCATCAAGCTGCGCTGCTTGTCTTTGCTCCTGTGTGCTCGCGCACTCTCGCCTTTTCCACTTATTTTTTTTTATTTATTTTTGATTTATTTTGTCAATTTAAAAAAAATACGCATCGTGCTGTGCTGTTTGTGTTTGCTTGAGTGCATTCGCGCGCTCTCGCTTTCTCCACTTTACAATTTTTTTGTTATTATTTATCTATTCCTGAGAGTTTATCTTATTTTTTATTTGTTTATTTAAATGAAGTCGACCAGTTGCCTGCCCTTCCTTCCATTATCCGTCACCGAGACAAACTGAACAAAGTTCTGAGGTCGACCTTGTAAAGATAAGGATTCAGGTCTGTCTGCTGCTAACCTTTGCTCGTGCGCGCACTGCCCTTCTCTCCACATTTATGTGTTTGTTTGTTTGTCTATCTAATCTTTTGGGTTTTTATTTCTAATGAGGTCGACCAGTTGTCTATTTATTATTTTTTTTACTACGCATCAAGCTGCGCTGCTTGTCTTTGCTGCTGTGTGCTCGCGCACTCTCGCCTTTTCCACTTATTTTTTTTTTGATTTATTTCTGATTTATTTTGTCAATTTAAAAAAAAATACGCATCGTGCTGTGCTGTTTGTGTTTGCTTGAGTGCATTCGCGCGCTCTCGCTTTCTCCACTTTACAATTTTTTTGTTATTATTTATCTATTCCTGAGAGTTTATCTTATTTTTTATTTGTTTATTTAAATGAAGTCGACCAGTTGCCTGCCCTTCCTTCCATTATCCGTCACCGAGACAAACTGAACAAAGTTCTGAGGTCGACCTTGTAAAGATAAGGATTCAGGTCTGTCTGCTGTTTACCTTTGCTCCTGCGCGCACTGCCCTTCTCTCCACATTTATGTGTTTGTTTGTTTGTCTATCTAATCTTTTGGGTTTTTATTTCTAATGAGGTCGACCAGTTGTCTATTTATTATTTTTTTTACTACGCATCAAGCTGCGCTGCTGGTCTTTGCTCCTGTGTGCTCGCGCACTCTCGCCTTTTCCACTTATTTTTATTTTTGATTTATTTTTGATTTATTTTGTCAATTTAAAAAAAATACGCATCGTGCTGTGCTGTTTGTGTTTGCTTGAGTGCATTCGCGCGCTCTCGCTTTCTCCACTTTACAATTTTTTTTTATTATTTATCTATTCCTGAGAGTTTATCTTATTTTTTATTTGTTTATTTAAATGATGTCGACCAGTTGCCTGCCCTTCCTTCCATTATCCGTCACCGAGACAAACTGAACAAAGTTTTGAGGTCGACCTTGTAAAGATAAGGTTTCAGGTCTGTCTGCTCTTTACCTTTGCTCCTGCGCGCACTGCCCTTCTCTCCACATTTATGTGTTTGTTTGTTTGTCTATCTAATCTTTTGGGTTTTTATTTCTAATGAGGTCGACCAGTTGTCTATTTATTATTTTTTTTACTACGCATCAAGCTGCGCTGCTTGTCTTAGCTCCTGTGTGCTCGCGCACTCTCGCCTTTTCCACTTATTTTTATTTTTGATTTATTTTGTCAATTTAAAAATAAAAATACGCATCGTGC
This sequence comes from Perognathus longimembris pacificus, assembly GCF_023159225.1. Lineage (NCBI taxonomy): Eukaryota > Metazoa > Chordata > Mammalia > Rodentia > Heteromyidae > Perognathus > Perognathus longimembris. The sequence goes on from NW_025956977.1 coordinate 23,216, forward strand.
TGTGCTGTTTGTGTTTGCTTGAGTGCATTCGCGCGCTCTAGCTTTCTCCACTTTACAATTTTTTTGTTATTATTTATCTATTCCTGAGAGTTTATCTTATTTTTTATTTGTTTATTTAAATGAAGTCGACCAGTTGCCTGCCCTTCCTTCCAATATCCGTCACCGAGACAAACTGAACAAAGTTTTGAGGTCGACCTTGTAAAGATAAGGTTTCAGGTCTGTCTGCTCTTTACCTTTGCTCCTGCGCGCACTGCCCTTCTCCCCACATTTATGTGTTTGTTTGTTTGTCTATCTAATCTTTTGGGTTTTTATTTCTAATGAGGTCGACCAGTTGTCTATTTATTATTTTTTTTTACTACGCATCAAGCTGCGCTGCTTGTCTTTGCTGCTGTGTGCTCGCGCACTCTCGCCTTTTCCACTTATTTTTTTTGATTTATTTTTGATTTATTTTGTCAATTTAAAAAAAATACGCATCGTGCTGTGCTGTTTGTGTTTGCTTGAGTGCATTCGCGCGCTCTCGCTTTCTCCACTTTACAATTTTTTTGTTATTATTTATCTATTCCTGAGAGTTTATCTTATTTTTTATTTGTTTATTTAAATGAAGTCGACCAGTTGCCTGCCCTTCCTTCCATTATCCGTCACCGAGACAAACTGAACAAAGTTCTGAGGTCGACCTTGTAAAGATAAGGATTCAGGTCTGTCTGCTGCTAACCTTTGCTCCTGCGCCCACTGCCCTTCTCTCCACATTTATGTGTTTGTTTGTTTGTCTATCTAATCTTTTGGGTTTTTATTTCTAATGAGGTCGACCAGTTGTCTATTTATTATTTTTTTTACTACGCATCAAGCTGCGCTGCTTGTCTTTGCTGCTGTGTGCTCGCGCACTCTCGCCTTTTCCACTTATTTTTTTTTGATTTATTTTTGATTTATTTTGTCAATTTAAAAAAAAATACGCATCGTGCTGTGCTGTTTGTGTTTGCTTGAGTGCATTCGCGCGCTCTCGCTTTCTCCACTTTACAATTTTTTTGTTATTATTTATCTATTCCTGAGAGTTTATCTTATTTTTTATTTGTTTATTTAAATGAAGTCGACCAGTTGCCTGCCCTTCCTTCCATTATCCGTCACCGAGACAAACTGAACAAAGTTCTGAGGTCGACCTTGTAAAGATAAGGATTCAGGTCTGTCTGCTGTTTACCTTTGCTCCTGCACGCACTGCCCTTCTCTCCACATTTATGTGTTTGTTTGTTTGTCTATCTAATCTTTTGGGTTTTTATTTCTAATGAGGTCGACCAGTTGTCTATTTATTATTTTTTTTTACTACACATCAAGCTGCGCTGCTTATCTTTGCTCCTGTGTGCTCGCGCACTCTCGCCTTTTCCACTTATTTTTATTTTTGATTTATTTTGTCAATTTAAAAAAAATACGCATCGTGCTGTGCTGTTTGTGTTTGCTTGAGTGCATTCGCGCGGTCTCGCTTTCTCCACTTTACAATTTTTTTGTTATTATTTATCTATTCCTGAGAGTTTATCTTATTTTTTATTTGTTTATTTAAATGAAGTCGACCAGTTGCCTGCCCTTCCTTCCATTATCCGTCACCGAGACAAACTGAACAAAGTTCTGAGGTCGACCTTGTAAAGATAAGGATTCAGGTCTGTCTGCTGTTTACCTTTGCTCGTGCGCGCACTGCCCTTCTCTCCACATTTATGTGTTTGTTTGTTTGTCTATCTAATCTTTTGGGTTTTTATTTCTAATGAGGTCGACCAGTTGTCTATTTATTATTTTTTTTACTACGCATCAAGCTGCGCTGCTTGTCTTTGCTCCTGTGTGCTCGCGCACTCTCGCCTTTTCCACTTATTTTTATTTTTGATTTATTTTTGATTTATTTTGTCAATTTTAAAAAAAATACGCATCGTGCTGTGCTGTTTGTGTGTGCATGAGTGCATTCCCGCGCTCTCGCTTTCTCCACTTTACAATGTTTTTGTTATTATTTATCTATTCCTGAGAGTTTATCTTATTTTTTATTTGTTTATTTAAATGAAGTAGACCAGTTGCCTGCCCTTCCTTCCATTATCCGTCACCGAGACAAACTGAACAAAGTTCTGAGGTCGACCTTGTAAAGATAAGCATTCAGGTCTGTCTGCTGTTTACCTTTGCTCCTGCCCGCACTGCCCTTCTCTCCACATTTATGTGTTTGTTTGTTTGTCTATCTAATCTTTTGGGTTTTTATTTCTAATGAGGTCGACCAGTTGTCTATTTATTATTTTTTTTTACTACACATCAAGCTGCGCTGCTTATCTTTGCTCCTGTGTGCTCGCGCACTCTCGCCGTTTCCACTTATTTTTATTTTTGATTTATTTTTGATTTATTTTGTCAATTTAAAAAAAATACGCATCGTGCTGTGCTGTTTGTGTTTGCTTGAGTGCATTCGCGCGCTCTCGCTTTCTCCACTTTACAATTTTTTTGTTATTATTTATCTATTCCTGAGAGTTTATCTTATTTTTTATTTGTTTATTTAAATGATGTCGACCAGTTGCCTGCCCTTCCTTCCATTATCCGTCACCGAGACAAACTGAACAAAGTTCTGAGGTCGACCTTGTAAAGATAAGGATTCAGGTCTGTCTGCTGTTTACCTTTGCTCGTGCGCGCACTGCCCTTCTCTACACATTTATGTGTTTGTTTGTTTGTCTATCTAATCTTTTGGGTTTTTATTTCTAATGAGGTCGACCAGTTGTCTATTTATTATTTTTTTTACTACGCATCAAGCTGCGCTGCTTGTCTTTGCTCCTGTGTGCTCGCGCACTCTCGCCTTTTCCACTTATTTTTATTTTTGATTTATTTTTGATTTATTTTGTCAATTTTAAAAAAAATACGCATCGTGCTGTGCTGTTTGTGTGTGCATGAGTGCATTCGCGCGCTCTCGCTTTCTCCACTTTACAATGTTTTTGTTATTATTTATCTATTCCTGAGAGTTTATCTTATTTTTTATTTGTTTATTTAAATGAAGTAGACCAGTTGCCTGCCCTTCCTTCCATTATCCGTCACCGAGACAAACTGAACAAAGTTCTGAGGTCGACCTTGTAAAAATAAGGATTCAGGTCTGTCTGCTGTATACCTATGCTCCTGCCCGCACTGCCCTTCTCTCCACCTGTATGTGTTTGTTTGTTTGTCTATCTAATCTTTTGGGTTTTTATTTCTAATGAGGTCGACCAGGTGTCTATTTATTATTTTTTTTACTACGCATCAAGCTGCGCTGCTTGCCTTTGCTGCTGTGTGCTCGCGCACTCTCGCCTTTTCCACTTATTTTTTTTTGATTTATTTTTGATTTATTTTGTCAATTTAAAAAAAAATACGCATCGTGCTGTGCTGTTTGTGTTTGCTTGAGTGCATTCGCGCGCTCTCGCTTTCTCCACTTTACAATTTTTTTGTTATTATTTATCTATTCCTGAGAGTTTATCTTATTTTTTATTTGTTTATTTAAATGAAGTCGACCAGTTGCCTGCCCTTCCTTCCATTATCCGTCACCGAGACAAACTGAACAAAGTTTTGAGGTCGACCTTGTAACGATAAGGTTTCAGGTCTGTCTGCTCTTTACCTTTGCTCCTGCGCGCAATGCCCTTCTCTCCACATTTATGTGTTTGTTTGTTTGCCTATCTAATCTTTTGGGTTTTTATTTCTAATGAGGTCGACCAGTTGTCTATTTATTATTTTTTTTACTACGCATCAAGCTGCGCTGCTTGTCTTTGCTGCTGTGTGCTCGCGCACTCTCGCCTTTTCCACTTATTTTTTTGATTTATTTTTGATTTATTTTGTCAATTTAAAAAAAATACGCATCGTTCTGTGCTGTTTGTGTTTGCTTGAGTGCATTCGCGCGCTCTCGCTTTCTCCACTTTACAATTTTTTTGTTATTATTTATCTATTCCTGAGAGTTTATCTTATTTTTTATTTGTTTATTTAAATGAAGTCGACCAGTTGCCTGCCCTTCCTTCCATTATCCGTCACCGAGACAAACTGAACAAAGTTCTGAGGTCGACCTTGTAAAGATAAGGATTCAGGTCTGTCTGCTGCTAACCTTTGCTCCTGCGCCCACTGCCCTTCTCTCCACATTTATGTGTTTGTTTGTTTGTCTATCTAATCTTTTGGGTTTTTATTTCTAATGAGGTCGACCAGTTGTCTATTTATTATTTTTTTTACTACGCATCAATCTGCGCTGATTGTCTTTGCTGCTGTGTGCTCGCGCACTCTCGCCTTTTCCACTTATTTTTTTTTTATTTATTTTTGATTTATTTTGTCAATTTAAAAAAAAATACGCATCGTGCTGTGCTGTTTGTGTTTGCTTGAGTGCATTCGCGCGCTCTCGCTTTCTCCACTTTACAATTTTTTTGTTATTATTTATCTATTCCTGAGAGTTTATCTTATTTTTTATTTGTTTATTTAAATGAAGTCGACCAGTTGCCTGCCCTTCCTTCCATTATCCGTCACCCAGACAAACTGAACAAAGTTCTGAGGTCGACCTTGTAAAGATAAGGATTCAGGTCTGTCTGCTGTTTACCTTTGCTCCTGCGCGCACTGCCCTTCTCTCCACATTTATGTGTTTGTTTGTTTGTCTATCTAATCTTTTGGGTTTTTATTTCTAATTTAGGTCGACCAGTTGTCTATTTATTATTTTTTTTACTACGCATCAAGCTGCGCTGCTTGTCTTTGCTCCTGTGTGCTCGCGCACTCTCGCCTTTTCCACTTATTTTTATTTTTGATTTATTTTTGATTTATTTTGTCAATTTTAAAAAAAAAATACGCATCGTGCTGTGCTGTTTGTGTGTGCATGAGTGCATTCGCGCGCTCTCGCTTTCTCCACTTTACAATGTTTTTGTTATTATTTATCTATTCCTGAGAGTTTATCTTATTTTTTATTTGTTTATTTAAATGAAGTCGACCAGTTGCCTGCCATTCCTTCCATTATCCGTCACCGAGACAAACTGAACAAAGTTCTGAGGTCGACCTTGTAAAGATAAGGATTCAGGTCTGTCCGCTGTTTACCTTTGCTCCTGCGCACACTGCCCTTCTCTCCACATTTATGTGTTTGTTTGTTTGTCTATCTAATCTTTTGGGTTTTTATTTCTAATGAGGTCGACCAGTTGTCTATTTATTATTTTTTTTTACTACACATCAAGCTGCGCTGCTTATCTTTGCTCCTGTGTGCTCGCGCACTCTCGCCTTTTCCACTTATTTTTATTTTTGATTTATTTTTGATTTATTTTGTCAATTTAAAAAAAATACGCATCGTGCTGTGCTGTTTGTGTTTGCTTGAGTGCATTCGCGCGCTCTCGCTTTCTCCACTTTACAATTTTTTTGTTATTATTTATATATTCCTGAGAGTTTATCTTATTTTTTATTTGTTTATTTAAATGATGTCGACCAGTTGCCTGCCCTTCCTTCCATTATCCGTCACCGTGACAAACTGAACAAAGATTTGAGGTCGACCTTGTAAAGATAAGGTTTCAGGTCTGTCTGCTGTTTACCTTTGCTCCTGCGCGCACTGCCCTTCTCTCCACATTTATGTGTTTGTTTGTTTGTCTATCTAATCTTTTGGGTTTTTATTTCTAATTTAGGTCGACCAGTTGTCTATTTATTATTTTTTTTACTACGCATCAAGCTGCGCTGCTTGTCTTTGCTCCTGTGTGCTCGCGCACTCTCGCCTTTTCCACTTATTTTTATTTTTGATTAATTTTTGATTTATTTTGTCAATTTTAAAAAAAATATACGCATCGTGCTGTGCTGTTTGTGTGTGCATGAGTGCATTCGCGCGCTCTCGCTTTCTCCACTTTACAATGTTTTTGTTATTATTTATCTATTCCTGAGAGTTTATCTTATTTTTTATTTGTTTATTTAAATGAAGTCGACCAGTTGCCTGCCCTTCTTTCCATTATCCGTCATCGAGACAAACTGAACAAAGTTCTGAGGTCGACCTTGTAAAGATAAGGATTCAGGTCTGTCCGCTGTTTACCTTTGCTCCTGCGCGCACTGCCCTTCTCTCCACATTTATGTGTTTGTTTGTTTGTCTATCAAATCTTTTGGGTTTTTATTTCTAATGAGGTCGACCAGTTGTCTATTTATTATTTTTTTTTACTACACATCAAGCTGCGCTGCTTATCTTTGCTCCTGTGTGCTCGCGCACTCTCGCCTTTTCCACTTATTTTTATTTTTGATTTATTTTTGATTTATTTTGTCAATTTAAAAAAAATACGCATCGTGCTGTGCTGTTTGTGTTTGCTTGAGTGCATTCGCGCGCTCTCGCTTTCTCCACTTTACAATTTTTTTGTTATTATTTATCTATTCCTGAGAGTTTATCTTATTTTTTATTTGTTTATTTAAATGATGTCGACCAGTTGCCTGCCCTTCCTTCCATTATCCGTCACCGAGACAAACTGAACAAAGTTTTGAGGTCGACCTTGTAAAGATAAGGTTTCAGGTCTGTCTGCTCTTTACCTTTGCTCCTGCGCGCACTGCCCTTCTCTCCACATTTATGTGTTTGTTTGTTTGTCTATCTAATCTTTTGGGTTTTTATTTCTAGTGAGGTCGACCAGTTGTCTATTTATTATTTTTTTTACTACGCATCAAGCTGCACTGCTTGTCTTTGCTCCTGTGTGCTCGCGCACTCTCGCCTTTTCCACTTATTTTTATTTTTGATTTATTTTCTCAATTTAAAAAAAAATACGCATCGTGCTGTGCTGTTTGTGTTTGCTTGAGTGCATTCGCGCGCTCTCGCTTTCTCCACTTTACAATTTTTTGTTATTATTTATCTATTCCTGAGAGTTAATCTTATTTTTTATTTGTTTATTTAAATGAAGTAGACCAGTTGCCTGCCCTTTCTTCCATTATCCGTCACCGAGACAAACTGAACAAAGTTCTGAGGTCGACCTTGTAAAGATACGGATTCAGGTCTGTCTGCTGTTTACCTTTGCTCCTGCGCGCACTGCCCTTCTCTCCACATTTATGTGTTTGTTTGTTTGTCTATCTAATCTTTTGGGTTTTTATTTCTAATGAGGTCGACCAGTTGTCTATTTATTATTTTTTTAACTACGCATCAAGCTGCGCTGCTTGTCTTTGCTCCTGTGTGCTCGCGCACTCTCGCCTTTTCCACTTATTTTTATTTTTGATTTATTTTTGATTTATTTTGTCAATTTTTAAAAAAAAATACGCATCGTGCTGTGCTGTTTGTGTTTGCTTGAGTGCATTCGCGCGCTCTCGTTTCTCCACTTTACAATTTTTTTGTTATTATTTATCTATTCCTGAGAGTTTATCTTATTTTTTATTTGTTTATTTAAATGAAGTCGACCAGTTGCCTGCCCTTCCTTCCATTATCCGTCACCGAGACAAACTGAACAAAGTTCTGAGGTCGACCTTGTAAAGATAAGGATTCAGGTCTGTCTGCTGTTTACCTTTGCTCCTGCGCGCACTGCCCTTCTCTCCACATTTATGTGTTTGTTTGTTTGTCTATCCAATCTTTTGGGTTTTTATTTCTAATGAGGTCGACCAGTTGTCTATTTATTATTTTTTTTTACTACGCATCAAGCTGCGCTGCTTGTCTTTGCTCCTGTGTGCTCGCGCACTCTCGCCTTTTCCAGTTATTTTTATTTTTGATTTATTTTTGATTTATTTTGTCAATTTTTTTAAAAAAATACGCATCGTGCTGTGCTGTTTGTGTTTGCTTGAGTGCATTCGCGCGCTCTCGCTTTCTCCACTTTACAATTTTTTTGTTATTATTTATCTATTCCTGAGAGATTATCTTATTTTTTATTTGGTTATTTAAATGAAGTCGACCAGTTGCCTGCCCTTCCTTCCATTATCCGTCACGGAGACAAACTGAACAAAGTTCTGAGGTCGACCTTGTAAAGATAAGGATTAAGGTCTGTCTGCTGTTTACATTAGCTCCTGCGCTCACTGCCCTTCTCTCCACATTTATGTGTTTGTTTGTTTGTCTATCTAATCTTTTGGGTTTTTATTTCTAATGAGGTCGACCAGTTGTCTATTTATTATTTTTTTTACTACGCATCAAGCTGCGCTGCTTACATTTGCTCCTGTGTGCTCGCGCACTCTCGCCTTTTCCACTTATTTTTATTTTTGATTTATTTTTGATTTATTTTGTCAATTTTTTAAAAAAACACGCATCGTGCTGTGCTGTTTGTGTTTGCTTGAGTGCATTCGCGCACTCTCGCTTTCTCCACTTTACAATTTTTTGTTATTATTTATCTATTCCTGAGAGTGTATCTTATTTTTTATTTGTTTATTTAAATGAAGTCGACCAGTTGCCTGCCCTTCCTTCCATTATCCGTCACCGAGAAAAACTGAACAAAGTTCTGAGGTCGACCTTGTAAAGATAAGGATTCAGGTCTGTCTGCTGTTTACCTTTGCTCCTGCCCGCACTGCCCTTCTCTCCACATTTATGTGTTTGTTGGTTTGTCTATCTAATCTTTTGGGTTTTTATTTCTAATGAGGTCGACCAGTTGTCTATTTATTATTTTTTTTTCTACGCATCAAGCTGCGCTGCTTATCTTTGCTCCTGTGTGCTCGCGCACTCTCGCCTTTTCCACTTATTTTTATTTTTGATTTATTTTTGATTTATTTTGTCAATTTTTTAAAAAAATACGCATCGTGCTGTGCTGTTTGTGTTTGCTTGAGTGCATTCGCGTGCTCTCGCTTTCTCCACTTTACAATTTTTTTGTTATTATTTATCTATTCCTGAGAGTTTATATTATTTTTTATTTGTTTATTTAAATGAAGTCGACCAGTTGCCTGCCCTTCCTTCCATTATCCGTCACCGAGACAAACTGAACAAAGTTCTGAGGTCGACCTTGTAAAGATAAGGATTCAGGTCTGTCTGCTGTTTACCTTTGCTCCTGCGCGCACTGCCCTTCTCTCCACATTTATGTGTTTGTTTGTTTGTCTATCGAATCTTTTGGGTTTTATTCTAATGAGGTCGACCAGTTGTCTATTTATTATTTTTTTTACTACGCATCAAGCTGCGCTGCTTGTCTTTGCTACTGTGTGCTCGCGCACTCTCGCCTTTTCCACATATTGTTATTTTTGATTTATTTTTGATTTATTTTGTCAATATAAAAAAATAAGCATCGTGCTGTGCTGTTTGTGTTTGCTTGAGTGCATTCCCGTGCTCTCGCTTTCTCCACTTTACAATTTTTTTGTTATCATTTATCTATTCCTGAGAGTTTATCTTATTTTTTATTTGTTTATTTAAATGAAGTCGACCAGTTGCCTGCCCTTCCTTCCATTATCCGTCACCGAGACAAACTGAACAAAGTTCTGAGGTCGACCTTGTAAAGATAAGGATTCAGGTCTGTCTGCTGTTTACCTTTGCTCCTGCGCACACTGCCCATCTCTCCACATTTATGTGTTTGTTTGTTTGTCTATCTAATCTTTTGGGTTTTTATTTCTAATGAGGTCGACCAGTTGTCTATTTATTTTTTTTTTACTACGCATCAAGCTGCGCTGCTTGTCTTTGCTCCTGTGTGCTCGCGCACTCTCGCCTTTTCCACTTATTTTTATTTTTGATTTATTTTTGATTTATTTTGTCAATTTAAAAAAAATACGCATCGTGCTGTGCTGTTGTGTTTGCTTGTGTGCATTCGCGCGCTCTCGCTTTCTCCACTTTACAATTTTTTTGTTATTATTTATCTATTCCTGAGAGTTTATCTTATTATTTATTTGTTTATTTAAATGAAGTCGACCAGTTGCCTGCCCTTCCTTCCATTATCCGTCACCGAGACAAACTGAACAAAGTTCTGAGGTCGACCTTGTAAAGATAAGGATTCAGGTCTGTCTGCTGTTTACCTTTGCTCCTGCGCGCACTGCCCTTCTCTCCACATTTATGTGTTTGTTTGTTTGTCTATCTAATCTTTTGGGTTTTTATTTCTAATGAGGTCGACCAGTTGTCTATTTATTATTTTTTTTTACTACGCATCAAGCTGCGCGCTTGTCTTTGCTCCTATGTGCTCGCGCACTCTCGCCTTTTCCACTTATTTTTATTTTTTATTTATTTTTGATTTATTTTGTCAATTTAAAAAAAAATACGCATCGTGCTGTGCTGTTTGTGTTTGCTTGAGTGCATTCCCGCGCTCTCGCTTTCTGCACTTTACAATTTTTTTGTTATTATTTATCTATTCCTGAGAGTTTATCTTATTTTTTATTTGTTTATTTAAATGAAGTCGACCAGTTGCCTGCCGTTCCTTCCATTATCCGTCACCGAGACAACCTGAACAAAGTTCTGAGGTCGACCTTGTAAAGATAAGGATTCAGGTCTGTCTGCTGTTTACCTTTGCTCCTGCGCGCACTGCCCTTCTCTCCACATTTATGTGTTTGTTTGTTTGTCTATCTAATCTTTTGGGTTTTTATTTCTAATGAGGTCGACCAGTTGTCTATTTATTATTTTTTTTACTACGCATCAAGCTGCGCTGCTTGTCTTTGCTCCTGTGTGCTCGCGCACTCTCGCCTTTTCCACTTATTTTTATTTTTGATTTATTTTTGATTTATTTTGTCAATTTTAAAAAAAAATACGCATCGTGCTGTGCTGTTTGTGTTTGCTTGAGTGTATTCGCGCGCTCTCGCTTTCTGCACTTTACAATTTTTTTGTTATTATTTATCTATTCCTGAGAGTTTATCTTATTTTTTATTTGTTTATTTAAATGAAGTCGACCAGTTGCCTGCCCTTCCTTCCATTATCCGTCACCGAGACAAACTGAACAAAGTTCTGAGGTCGACCTTGTAAAGATAAGGATTCAGGTCTGTCTGCTGTTTACATTTGCTCCTGCGCGCACTGCCCTTCTCTCCACATTTATGTGTTTGTTTGTTTGTCTATCTAATCTTTTGGGTTTTTATTTCTAATGAGGTCGACCAGTTGTCTATTTATTATTTTTTTTACTACGCATCTAGCTGCGCTGCTTGTCTTTGCTCCTGTGTGCTCGCGCACTCTCGCCTTTTCCACTTATTTTTGTTTTTGTATTTTTTTTTTTTTTGGCCAGTCCTGGGCCTTGGACTCAGGGCCGGAGCACCGTCCCTGGGTTCTTCCCGCTCAAGGCTAGCACTCTACCACTTGAGCCACAGCGCCGCTTCTGGCCGTTTTCTGTATATGTGGTGCTGGGAATCGAACCTAGGGCCTCGTGTATCCGAGGCAGGCACTCTTGCCACTAGGCTATACCCCAGCCCTTTTCCACTTATTTTTATTTTTGATTTATTTTTGATTTATTTTGTCAATTTAAAAAAAAAATACGCATCGTGCTGTGCTGTTTGTGTTTGCTTGAGTGCCTTCGCGCGCTCTCGCTTTCTCCACTTTACAATTTTTTTGTTATTATTTATCTATTCCTGAGAGTTTATCTTATTTTTTATTTGTTTATTTAAATGAAGTCGACCAGTTGCCTGCCCTTCCTTCCATTATCCGTCACCGAGACAAACTGAACAAATTTCTGAGGTCGACCTTGTAAAGATAAGGATTCAGGTCTGTCTGCTGTTTACTTTTGCTCCTGCGCGCACTGCCATTCTCTCTACATTTATGTGTTTGTTTGTTTGTCTATCTAATCTTTTGGGTTTTTATTTCTAATGAGGTCGACCAGTTGTCTATTTATTATTTTTTTTACTACGCATCAAGCTGCGCTGCTTGTCTTTGCTCCTGTGTGCTCGCGCACTCTCGCCTTTTCCACTTATTGTTATTTTTTATTTATTTTTGATTTATTTTGTCAATATAAAAAAAATACGCATCGTGCTGTGCCGTTTGTGTTTGCTTGAGTGCATTCGTGCGCTCTCGCTTTCTCCACTTTACAATTTTTTGGATATTATTTATCTATTCCTGAGAGTTTATCTTATTTTTTATTTGTTTATTTAAATGAAGTCGACCAGTTGCCTGCCCTTCCTTCCATTATCCGTCACCGAGACAAACTGAACAAAGTTCTGAGGTCGACCTTGTAAAGATAAGGATTCAGGTCTGTCTGCTGTTTACCTTTGCTCCTGCGCGCACTGCCCTTCTCTCCACATTTATGTGTTTGTTTGTTTGTCTATCTAATCTTTTGGGTTTTTATTTCTAATGAGGTCGACCAGTTGTCTATTTATTATTTTTTTTACTACGCATCAAGCTGCGCTGCTTGTCTTTGCTCCTGTGTGCTCGCGCACTCTCGCCTTTTCCACTTATTTTTATTTTTGATTTATTTTTGATTTATTTTGTCAATTTAAAAAAAATACGCATCGTGCTGTGCTGTTTGTGTTTGCTTGAGTGCTTTTGCGCGCTCTCGCTTTGTGCACTTTACAATTTTTTTGTTATTATTTATCTATTCCTGAGAGTTTATCTTATTTTTTACTTGTTTATTTAAATGAAGTCGACCAGTTGCCTGCCCTTCCTTCCATTATCCGTCACCGAGACAAACTGAACAAAGTTCTGAGGTCGACCTTGTAAAGATAAGGATTCAGGTCTGTCTGCTGTTTACCTTTGCTCCTGCGCGCACTGCCCTTCTCTCCACATTTATGTGTTTGTTTGTTTGTCTATCCAATCTTTTGGGTTTTTATTTCTAATGAGGTCGACCAGTTGTCTATTTATTATTTTTTTTTACTACGCATCAAGCTGCGCTGCTTGTCTTTGCTCCTGTGTGCTCGCGCACTCTCGCCTTTTCCACTTATTTTTATTTTTGATTTATTTTTGATTTATTTTGTCAATTTTTTAAAAAAAATACGCATCGTGCTGTGCTGTTTGTGTTTGCTTGAGTGCATTCGCGCGCTCTCGCTTTCTCCACTTTACAATTTTTTTGTTATTATTTATCTATTCCTGAGAGTTTATCTTATTTTTTATTTGTTTATTTAAATGAAGTCGACCAGTTGCCTGCCCTTCCTTCCATTATCCGTCACCGAGACAAACTGAACAAAGTTCTGAGGTCGACCTTGTAAAGATAAGGATTCAGGTCTGTCTGCTGTTTACATTTGCTCCTGCGCTCACTGCCCTTCTCTCCACATTTATGTGTTTGTTTTTTTGTCTTTCTAATCTTTTGGGTTTTTATTTCTAATGAGGTCGACCAGTTGTCTATTTATTATTTTTTTTACTACGCATCAAGCTGCGCTGCTTGTCTTTGCACCTGTGTGCTCGCGCACTCTCGCCTTTTCCACTTATTTTTATTTTTGATTTATTTTTGATTTATTTTGTCAATTTTTTAAAAAAATACGCATCCTGCCGTGCTGTTTGTGTTTGCTTGAGTGCATTCGCGCGCTCTCGCTTTCTCCACTTTACAATTTTTTTGTTATTATTTATCTATTCCTGAGAGTTTATATTATTTTTTATTTGTTTATTTAAATGAAGTCGACCAGTTGCCTGCCCTTCCTTCCATTATCCGTCACCGAGAAAAATTGAACAAAGTTCTGAGGTCGACCTTGTAAAGATAAGGATTCAGGTCTGTCTGCTGTTTACCTTTGCCCTACCCGCACTGCCCTTCTCTCCACATTTATGTGTTTGTTGGTTTCTCTATCTAATCTTTTCGGTTTTTATTTCTAATGAGGTCGACCAGTTGTCTATTTATTATTTTTTTTTACTACGCGTCAAGCTGCGCTGCTTGTCTTTGCTCCTGTGTGCTCGCGCACTCTCGCCTTTTCCACTTATTTTTATTTTTGATTTATTTTTGATTTATTTTGTCAATTTAAAAAAAAATACGCATCGTGCTGTGCTGTTTGTGTTTGCTTGAGTGCATTCGCGCGCTCTCGCTTTCTCCACTTTACAATTTTTTTGTTATTATTTATCTATTCCTGAGAGTTTATCTTATTTTTTATTTGTTTATTTAAATGAAGTCGACCAGTTGCCAGCCCTTCCTTCCATTATCCGTCACCGAGACAAACTGAACAAAGTTCTGAGGTCGACCTTGTAAAAATAAGGATTCAGGTCTGTCTGCTGTTTACCTTTGCTCCTGCGCGCACTGCCCTTCTCTCCACATTTATGTGTTTGTTTGTTTGTCTATCTAATCTTTTGGGTTTTTTTTCTAATGAGGTCGACCAGTTGTCTATTTATTATTTTCTTTACTACGCATCAAGCTTCGCTGCTTGTCTTTGCTCCTGTGTGCTCGCGCACACTCGCCTTTTCCACTTATTTTTATTTTTGATTTATTTTTGATTTATTTTGTCAATTTAAAAAAAATACGCATCGTGCTGTGCTGTTTGTGTTTGCTTGAGTGCATTCGCGCGCTCTCGCTTTCTCCACTTTACAATTTTTTAGTTATTATTTATCTATTCCTGAGAGTTTATCTTATTTTTATTTGTTTATTTAAATGAAGTCGACCAGTTGCCTGCCCTTCCTTCCATTATCCGTCACCGAGAAAAACTGAACAAAGTTCTGAGGTCGACCTTGTAAAGATAAGGATTCAGGTCTGTCTGCTGTTTACCTTTGCTCCTGCGCGCACTGCCCTTCTCTCCACATTTATGTGTTTGTTTGTTTGTCTATCTAATCTTTTGGGTTTTTATTTCTAATGAGGTCGACCAGTTGTCTATTTATTATTTTTTTTACTACGCATCAAGCTGCGCTGCTTGTATTTGCTCCTGTGTGCTCGCGCACTCTCGCCTTTTCCACTTATTTTTATTTTTGATTTATTTTTGATTTATTTTGTCAATTTAAAAAAAATACGCATCGTGCTGTGCTGTTTGTGTTTGCTTGAGTGCTTTCGCGCGCTCTCGCTTTGTGCACTTTACAATTTTTTTGTTATTATTTTTCTATTCCTGAGAGTTTATCTTATTTTTTATTTGTTTATTTAAATGAAGTCGACCAGTTGCCTGCCCTTCCTTCCATTATCCGTCACCGAGACAAACTGATCAAAGTTCTGAGGTCGACCTTGTAAAGATAAGGATTCAGGTATGTCTGCTGTTTACCTTTGCTCCTGCGCGCACTGCCCTTCTCTCCACATTTATGTGTTTGTTTGTTTGTCTATCCAATCTTTTGGGTTTTTATTTCTAATGAGGTCGACCAGTTGTCTATTTATTGTTTTTTTTACTACGCATCAAGCTGCGCTGCTTGTCTTTGCTCCTGTGTGCTCGCGCACTCTCGCCTTTTCCAGTTATTTTTATTTTTGATTTATTTTTTATTTATTGTGTCAATTTTTAAAAAAAAATACGCATCGTGCTGTGCTGTTTGTGTTTGCTTGAGTGCATTCGCGCGCTCTCGCTTTCTCCACTTTACAATTTTTTTGTTATTATTTATCTATTCCTGAGAGTTTATCTTATTTTTTATTTGTTTATTTAAATGAAGTCGACCAGTTGCCTGCCCTTCCTTCCATTATCCGTCACCGAGACAAACTGAACAAAGTTCTGAGGTCAACTTTGTGAAGATAAGGATTCAGGTCTGTCTGCTGTTTACATTTGCTCCTGCGCTCACTGCCCTTCTCTCCACATTTATGTGTTTGTTTGTTTGTCTATCTAATCTTTTGGGTTTTTATTTCTAATGAGGTCGACCAGTTGTCTATTTATTATTTTTTTTACTACGCATCAAGCTGCGCTGCTTGTCTTTGCTCCTGTGTGCTCGCGCACTCTCGCCTTTTCCACTTATATTTATTTTTGATTTATTTTTGATTTATTTTGTCAATTTTTAAAAAAAATACGCATCGTGCTGTGCTGTTTGTGTTTGCTTGAGTGCATTCGTGCGCTCTCGCTTTCTCCACTTTACAATTTTTTTGTTATTATTTATCTATACCTGAGAGTTTATATTATTTTTTATTTGTTTATTTAAATGAAGTCGACCAGTTGCCTGCCCTTCCTTCCATTATCCGTCACCGAGAAAAACTGAACAAAGTTCTGAGGTCGACCTTGTAAAGATAAGGATTCAGGTCTGTCTGCTGTTTACCTTTGCTCCTGCGCGCACTGCCCTTCTCTCCACATTTATGTGTTTGTTGGTTTGTCTATCTAATCTTTTGGGTTTTTATTTCTAATGAGGTCGACCAGTTGTCTATTTATTATTTTTTTTTACTACGCGTCAAGCTGCGCTGCTTGTCTTTGCTCCTGTGTGCTCGCGCAATCTCGCCTTTTCCACTTATTTTTATTTTTGATTTATTTTTGATTTATTTTGTCAATTTTTTTAAAAAAATACGCATCGTGCTGTGCTGTTTGTGTTAGCTTGAGTGCATTCGCGCGCTCTCGCTTTCTCCACTTTACAATTTTTTTTGTTATTATTTATCTATTCCTGAGAGTTTATATTATTTTTTATTTGTTTATTTAAATGAAGTCGACCAGTTGCCTGCCCTTCCTTCCATTATCCGTCACCGAGAAAAACTGAACAAAGTTCTGAGGTCGACCTTGTAAAGATAAGGATTCAGGTCTGTCTGCTGTTTACCTTTGCTCCTACCCGCACTGCCCTTCTCTCCACATTTATGTGTTTGTTGGTTTGTCTATCTAATCTTTTGGGTTTTTATTTCTAATGAGGTCGACCAGTTGTCTATTTATTATTTTTTTTTACTACGCGTCAAGCTGCGCTGCTTGTCTTTGCTCCTGTGTGCTCGCGCACTCTCGCCTTTTCCACTTATTTTTACTTTTGATTTATTTTTGATTTATTTTGTCAATTTAAAAGAAAATACGCATCGTGCTGTGCTGTTTGTGTTTGCTTGAGTGCATTCGCGCGCTCTCGCTTTCTCCACTTTACAATTTTTTTGTTATTATTTATCTATTCCTGAGAGTTTATCTTATTTTTTATTTGTTTATTTAAATGCAGTCGACCAGTTGCCTGCCCTTCCTTCCATTATCCGTCACCGAGACAAACTGAACAAAGTTCTGAGGTCGACCTTGTAAAGATAAGGATTCAGGTCTGTCTGCTGTTTACCTTTGCTCCTGCGCGCACTGCCCTTCTCTCCACATTTATGTGTTTGTTTGTTTGTCTATCTAATCTTTTGGGTTTTTTTTCTAATGAGGTCGACCAGTTGTCTATTTATTATTTTCTTTACTACGCATCAAGCTTCGCTGCTTGTTTTTGCTCCTGTGTGCTCGCGCACACTCGCCTTTTCCACTTATTTTTATTTTTGATTTAT
This sequence comes from Perognathus longimembris pacificus, assembly GCF_023159225.1. Taxonomy (NCBI): domain Eukaryota; kingdom Metazoa; phylum Chordata; class Mammalia; order Rodentia; family Heteromyidae; genus Perognathus; species Perognathus longimembris. Next base: position 40,246 of record NW_025956977.1, read on the forward strand.
TTTTGATTTATTTTGTCAATTTAAAAAAAAATACGCATCGTGCTGTGCTGTTTGTGTTTGCTTGAGTGCATTCGCGCGCTCTCGCTTTCTCCACTTTACAATTTTTTTGTTATTATTTATCTATTCCTGAGAGTTTATCTTATTTTTATTTGTTTATTTAAATGAAGTCGACCAGTTGCCTGCCCTTCCTTCCATTAATCCGTCACCGAGAAAAACTGAACAAAGTTCTGAGGTCGACCTTGTAAAGATAAGGATTCAGGTCTGTCTGCTGTTTACCTTTGCTCCTGCGCGCACTGCCCTTCTCTCCACATTTATGTGTTTGTTTGTTTGTCTATCTAATCTTTTGGGTTTTTATTTCTAATGAGGTCGACCAGTTGTCTATTTATTATTTTTTTTACTACGCATCAAGCTGCGCTGCTTGTCTTTGCTCCTGTGTGCTCGCGCACTCTCGCCTTTTCCACTTATTTTTATTTTTGATTTATTTTTGATTTATTTTGTCAATTTAAAAAAAAATACGCATCGTGCTGTGCTGTTTGTGTTTGCTTGAGTGCTTTCGCGCGCTCTCGCTTTGTGCACTTTACAATTTTTTTGTTATTATTTTTCTATTCCTGAGAGTTTATCTTATTTTTTATTTGTTTATTTAAATGAAGTCGACCAGTTGCCTGCCCTTCCTTCCATTATCCGTCACCGAGACAAACTGAACAAAGTTCTGAGGTCGACCTTGTAAAGATAAGGATTCAGGTCTGTCTGCTGTTTACCTTTGCTCCTGCGCGCACTGCCCTTCTCTCCACATTTATGTGTTTGTTTGTTTGTCTATCCAATCTTTTGGGTTTTTATTTCTAATGAGGTCGACCAGTTGTCTATTTATTATTTTTTTTTACTACGCATCAAGCTGCGCTGCTTGTCTTTGCTCCTGTGTGCTCGCGCACTCTCGCCTTTTCCAGTTATTTTTATTTTTAATTATTTTTGATTTATTTTGTCAATTTTTAAAAAAAAATACGCATCGTGCTGTGCTGTTTGTGTTTGCTTGAGTGCATTCGCGCGCTCTCGCTTTCTCCACTTTACAATTTTTTTGTTATTATTTATCTATTCCTGAGAGTTTATCTTATTTTTTATTTGTTTATTTAAATGAAGTCGACCAGTTGCCTGCCCTTCCTTCCATTATCCGTCACCGAGACAAACTGAACAAAGTTCTGAGGTCAACCTTGTGAAGATAAGGATTCAGGTCTGTCTGCTGTTTACATTTGCTCCTGCGCTCACTGCCCTTCTCTCCACATTTATGTGTTTGTTTGTTTGTCTATCTAATCTTTTGGGTTTTTATTTCTAATGAGGTCGACCAGTTGTCTATTTATTATTTTTTTTACTACGCATCAAGCTGCGCTGCTTATCTTTGCTCCTGTGTGCTCGCGCACTCTCGCCTTTTCCACTTATTTTTATTTTTGATTTATTTTTTATTTATTTTGTCAATTTTTAAAAAAATACGCATCGTGCTGTGCTGTTTGTGTTTGCTTGAGTGCATTCGCGCGCTCTCGCTTTCTCCACTTTACAATTTTTTTGTTATTATTTATCTATTCCTGAGAGTTTATATTATTTTTTATTTGTTTATTTTAAATGAAGTCGACAGTTGCCTGCCCTTCCTTCCATTATCCGTCACCGAGAAAAACTGAACAAAGTTCTGAGGTCGACCTTGTAAGATAAGGATTCAGGTCTGTCTGCTGTTTACCTTTGCTCCTGCCCGAACTGCCCTTCTCTCCACATTTATGTGTTTGTTTGTCTATCTAATCTTTTGGGTTTTTATTTCTAATGAGGTCGACCAGTTGTCTATTTATTATTTTTTTTTACTACGCATCAAGCTGCGCTGCTTGTCTTTGCTCCTGTGTGCTCGCGCACTCTCGCCTTTTCCAGTTATTTTTATTTTTGATTTATTTTTGATTTATTTTGTCAATTTTTTAAAAAAAATACGCATCGTGCTGTGCTGTTTGTGTTTGCTTGAGTGCATTCGCGCGCTCTCGCTTTCTCCACTTTACAATTTTTTTGTTATTATTTATCTATTCCTGAGAGTTTATCTTATTTTTTATTTGTTTATTTAAATGAAGTCGACCAGTTGCCTGCCCTTCCTTCCATTATCCGTCACCGAGACAAACTGAACAAAGTTCAGAGGTCAACCTTGTGAAGATAAGGATTCAGGTCTGTCTGCTGTTTACATTTGCTCCTGCGCTCACTGCCCTTCTCTCCACATTTATGTGTTTGTTTGTTTGTCTATCTAATCATTTGGGTTTTTATTTCTAATGAGGTCGACCAGTTGTCTATTTATTATTTTTTTTACTACGCATCAAGCTGCACTGCTTATCTTTGCTCCTGTGTGCTCGCGCACTCTCGCCTTTTCCACTTATTTTTAATTTTGATTTATTTTTGATTTATTTTGTCAATTTTTTAAAAAAATACGCATCGTGCTGTGCTGTTTGTGTTTGCTTGAGTGCATTCGCGCGCTCTCGCTTTCTCCACTTTACAATTTTTTTGTTATTATTTATCTATTCCTGAGAGTTTATCTTATTTTTTATTTGTTTATTTAAATGAAGTCGACCAGTTGCCTGCCCTTCCTTCCATTATCCGTCACCGAGAAAAACTGAACAAAGTTCTGAGGTCGACCTTGTAAAGATAAGGATTCAGTCTGTCTGCTGTTTACCTTTGCTCCTGCGCGCACTGCCCTTCTCTCCACATTTATGTGTTTGTTTGTTTGTCTATCGAATCTTTTGGGTTTTTTTTCTAATGAGGTCGACCAGTTGTCTATTTATTATTTTTTTTACTACGCATCAAGCTGCGCTGCTTGTCTTTGCTCCTGTGTGCTCGCGCACTCTCGCCTTTTCCACATATTGTTATTTTTGATTTATTTTTGATTTATTTTGTCAATATAAAAAAATAAGCATCGTGCTGTGCTGTTTGTGTTTGCTTGAGTGCATTCCGTGCTCTCGCTTTCTCCACTTTACAATTTTTTTGTTATCATTTATCTATTCCTGAGAGTTTATCTTATTTTTTATTTGTTTATTTAAATGAAGTCGACCAGTTGCCTGCCCTTCCTTCCATTATCCGTCACCGAGACAAACTGAACAAAGTTCTGAGGTCGACCTTGTAAAGATAAGGATTCAGGTCTGTCTGCTGTTTACCTTTGCTCCTGCGCACACTGCCCATCTCTCCACATTTATGTGTTTGTTTGTTTGTCTATCTAATCTTTTGGGTTTTTATTTCTAATGAGGTCGACCAGTTGTCTATTTATTTTTTTTTTACTACGCATCAAGCTGCGCTGCTTGTCTTTGCTCCTGTGTGCTCGCGCACTCTCGCCTTTTCCACTTATTTTTATTTTTGATTTATTTTTGATTTATTTTGTCAATTTAAAAAAAATACGCATCGTGCTGTGCTGTTGTGTTTGCTTGTGTGCATTCGCGCGCTCTCGCTTTCTCCACTTTACAATTTTTTTGTTATTATTTATCTATTCCTGAGAGTTTATCTTATTTATTTGTTTATTTAAATGAAGTCGACCAGTTGCCTGCCCTTCCTTCCATTATCCGTCACCGAGACAAACTGAAC
>NW_025956978.1:0-23310 GCF_023159225.1 Perognathus longimembris pacificus
TAAAAAAAATAATAAATAGACAACTGGTCGACCTCATTAGAAACAAAACCCAAAAGATTAGATACACAAAGAAACAAACACATAAATGTGGAGAGAAGGGCAGTGCGCGCAGGAGCAAAGGTAAACAGCAGACAGACCTGAATCCTTATCTTTACAAGGTCGACCTCAGACTTGGTTCAGTTTGTCTCGGTGACGGATAAAGGAGAACGGCAGGCAACTGGTCGACTTCATTTAAATAAACAAAAAAAAAATAGATAAACTCTCAGGAATAGATAAATTATAACAAAAAAATTGTAAAGTGGAGAAAGCGAGAGCGCGCGAATGCACTCAAGCAAACACAAACAGCACAGCACGATGCGTACTTTTTTTTTTAAATTGACAAAATAAATCCAAAATAAATCAAAAATAAAAATAAGTGAAAAGGCGAGAGTGCGCGAGCACACAGGAGCAAAGACAAGCAGCGCAGCTTGATGCGTAGTAAAAAAAATAATAAATAGACAACTATTCGACCTCATTAGAAATAAAAAACCAAAAGATTAGATAGACAAACAAACAAAACACATAAATGTGGAGAGAAGGCAGTGCGCGCAGGAGCAAAGGTAAACAGCAGACAGACCTGAATCCTTATCTTTACAAGATCGACCTCAGAACTTTGTTCAGTTTGTCTCGGTGACGGATAATGGAAGGAAGGGCAGGCAACTGGTCGACTTCATTTAAATAAACAAATAAAATTAAGATAAACTCTCAGGAATAGATATATAATAACAAAAAAATTGTAATGTGGAGAAAGCGAGAGCGGGCAAATGCACTCAAGCAAACACAAACAGCACAAGCACGATGCGTATTTTTTTTTAAATTGACAAAATAAATCACAAATAAATCAAAAATAAAAATAAGTGGAAAAGGCGAGAGTGCGCGGGCACACAGGAGCAAAGACAAGCAGCGCAGCTTGATGCGTAGTAAAAAATTAATAAATAGACAACTGGTCTACCTCATTAGAAATAAAAACCCAAAGATTAGATAGACAAACAAACAAACACATAAATGTGGAGAGATGGGCAGTGCGTGCAGGAGCAAAGGTAAACAGCAGACAGACCTATTCCTTATCTTTACAAGGTCGACCTCAGAACTTTGTTCAGTTTGTCTCGGTGACGATAATGGAAGGAAGGCAGGCAACTGGTCGACTTCATTTAAATAAACAAATAAAAAATAAGATAAACTCTCAGGAATAGATAAATAATAACAAAAAATTGTATAATGGAGAAAGCGAGAGCGCGCGAATGCACTCAAGCAAACACAAACAGCACAGCACGATGCGTATTTTTTTTTTAAATTGACAAATAAATCAAAAATAAAAATAAGTGGAAAAGGCGAGAGTGCGCGAGCACAACTGGGAGCAAAGAAAAGCAGCGCAGCTTGATGCTTAGTAAAAAAAATAATAAATAGACAACTGGTCGACCAAATTAGAAATAAAAACCCAAAAGATTAGATAGACAAACAAAGAAACACATAAAAGTGGAGAGAAGGGCAGTGCGCGCAGGAGCAAAGGTAAACAGCAGACAGACCTGAATCCTTATCTTTACAAGGTCGACCTCAGAACTTTGTTCAGTTTGTCTCGGTGACGGATCATGGAAGGAAGGGCAGGCAACTGGTCGACTTCATTTAAATAACAAATAAAAAATAAGATAAACTCTCAGGAATAGATAAATAATAAACAAAAAAATTGTAAAGTGGAGAAAGCGAGAGCGCGCGAATGCACTCAAGCAAAAACAAACAGCACAGCACGATGCGTATTTTTTTAAATTGACAAAATAAATCAAAAATAAATCAAAAATAAAATAAGTGGAAAACGCGAGAGTGCGCGAGCACACAGGATCAAAGACAAGCAGCGCAGCTTGATGCGTAGTAAAAAAATTAAGAAATAGACAACTGGTCGACCTCATTAGAAATAAAAACCCAAAAGATTAGATAGACAAACAAACAAACACATAAATGTGGAGAGAAGGGCAGTGCGCGCAGGAGCAAAGGTAAACAGCAGACAGACCTGAATCCTATCTTTACAAGGTCGACCTCAGAACTTTGTTCAGTTTGTCTCGGTGACGGATAATGGAAGGAAGGGCAGGCAACTGGTCGACTTCATTTAAATAAACAAATAAAAAATTAGATAAACTCTCAGGAATAGATAAATAATAACAAAAAAATTGTAAAGTGGAGAAAGCGAGAGCGCGCGAATGCACTCAAGCAAACACAAACAGCACAGCACGATGCGTATTTTTTTTAAATTGACAAAATAAATCAAAAATAAAAATAAGGGGAAAGGCGAGAGTGCGCGAGCCCACAGGAGCAAAGTCAAGCAGCGCAGCTTGATGCGTAGTAAAAAAAATATTAAATAGACAAATGGTCGACCTCATTAGAAATAAAAACCCAAAAGATTAGATAGACAAACAAACAAACACATAAATGTGGAGAGAAGGGCAGTGCGCGCAGGAGCAAAGGTAAACAGCAGACAGACCTGAATGCTTATCTTTACAAGGTCGACCTCAGAACTTTGTTCAAGTTTGTCTCGGTGACGGATAATGGAAGGAAGGGCAGGCAACTGGTCGACTTCATTTAAATAAACAAATAAAAAATAAGATAAACTCTCAGGAATAGATAAATAATAACAAAAAAATTGTAAAGTGGAGAAAGCGAGAGCGCGCGAATGCACTCAAGCAAACACAAACAGCACAGACACGATTGCGTATTTTTTTAAATTGACAAAATAAATCAAAAATAAATCAAAATAAAAATAAGTGAAAAGGCGAGAGTGCGCGTGCACACAGGAGCAAAGACAAGCAGCGCAGCTTGATGCGTAGTAAAAAAAATAATAAATAGACAACTGGTCGACCTCATTAGAAATAGAAACCCAAAGATTTGATAGACAAACAAACAAACACATAAATGTGGAGAGAAGGGCAGTTCGCGCAGGAGCAAAGGTAAACAGCAGACAGACCTTAATCCTTATCTTTACAAGGTCGACCTCAGAACTTTGTTCAGTTTGTCTCGGTGACGGATAATGGAAGGAAGGGCAGGCAACTGGTCGACTTCATTTAAATAAACAAATAAAAAATAAGATAAACTCTCAGGAATAGATAAATAATAACAAAAAATTGTAAAGTGGAGAAAGCGAGAGCGCGCGAATGCACTCAAGCAAACACCAAACAGCACAGCACGATGCGTATTTTTTTTTTAAAATGACAAAATCAATCAAAAATAAATCAAAAATAAAAATAAGTGGAAAAGGCGAGAGTGCGCGAGCACACAGGAGCAAAGACAAGCAGCGAAGCTTGATGCGTAGTAAAAAATATAATAAATAGACAACTGGTTGACCTCATTAGGAATAAATACCCAACAGATTAGATAGACAAACAAACAAACACATAAATGTGGAGAGAAGGGCAGTGCGCGCAGGAGCAAAAGTAAACAGCAGGACAGACCTGAATCCTTATCTTTACAAGGTCGACCTCAGAACTTTGTTTAGTTTGTCTCGGTGACGGATAATGGAAGGAAGGGCAGGCAACTGGTCGACTTCATTTAAATAAACAAATAGAAAAATAAGATAAACTCTCAGGAATAGATAAATAATAACAAAAAATTGTAAAGTGGAGAAAGCGACAGCGCGCGAATGCACTCAAGCAAACACAAACAGCACAGCACGATGCGTATTTTTTTTTAATTGACAAAATAAATAAAAAATAAATCAAAAAAAAATAAGCGGAAAAGGCGAGAGTGCGCGAGCACACAGGAGCAAAGGCAAGCAGCGCAGCTTGATGCGTAGTAAAAAAAAATAATAAATAGACAACTGGTCGACCTCATTAGAAATAAAAACCCAAAAGATTAGATAGACAAACAAACAAACACATAAATGTGGAGAGAAGGGCAGTGCGCGCAGGAGCAAAAGTAAACAGCAGACAGACCTGAATCCTTATCTTTACAAGGTCGACCTCAAAACTTTGTTCAGTTTGTCTCGGGACGGATAATGGAAGGAAGGGCAGGCAACTGGTCGACTTCATTTAAATAAACAAATAAAAATAAGATAAACTCTCAGGAATAGATAAATAATAACAAAAAAATTGTAAAGTGGAGAAAGCGAGAGCGCGCGAATGCACTCAAGCAAACACAAACAGCACAGCACGATGCGTATTTTTTTTAAAATTGACAAAATAAATCAAAAATAAATCAAAAATAAAAATAAGTGGAAAATGCGAGAGTGCGCGAACACGCAGGAGCAAAGACAAGCAGCGCAGCTTGATGCGTAGTAAAAAAATAATAAATAGACAACTGGTCGATCTCATTAGAAATAAAAACCCAAAAGATTAGATAGACAAACAAACAAACACATAAATGTGGAGAGAAGGGCAGTGCGCGCAGGAGCAAAGGTAAACAGCAGACAGACCTGAATCCTTATCTTTACAAGGTCGACCTCAGAACTTTGTTCCAGTTTGTCTCGTTGACGGATAATGGAAGGAAGGGCAGGCAACAGGTCGACTTCATTTAAATAATCAAATAAAAAATAAGATAAACTCTCAGGAATACATAAATAATATCAAAAAAATTGTAAAGTGGAGAAAGCGAGAGCGCGCGAATGCACTGAAGCAAACACAAACAGCACAGCACGATGCGTACTTTTTTTTAAAATTGACAAAATAAATCCAAAATAAATCAAAAATAAAATAAGTGGAAAAGGCGAGAGTGCGCGAGCACACAGGAGCAAAGACAAGCAGCGCAGCTTGATGCGTAGTAAAAAAAATAATAAATAGACAACTGGTCGACCTCATTAGAATTAAAAACCCAAAAGATTAGATAGACAAAAAAAACATAACACATAAATGTGGAGAGAAGGGCAGTGCGCGCAGGAGCAAAGGTAAACAGCAGACAGACCTGAATCCTTATCTTTACAAGGTCGATCTCAGAACTTTGTTCAGTTTGTCTCGGTGACGGATAATGGAAGGAAGGGCAGGCAACTGGTCGACTTCATTTAAATAAACAAATAAAAAATAAGATAAACTCTCAGGAATAGATAAATAATAACAAAAAATTGTAAAGTGGAGAAAGCGAGAGCGCGCGAATGCACTCAAGCAAACACAAACAGCACAGCACGATGCGTATTTTTTTTAAATTGACAAAATAAATCAAAAATAAATCAAAAATCAAAAATAAGTGGAAAAGGCGAGAGTGCGCGAGCACACAGGAGCAAAGACAAGCAGCGAAGCTTGATGCGTAGTAAAAAATATAATAAATAGACAACTGGTTGACCTCATTAGGAATAAATACCCAACAGATTAGATAGACAAACAAACAAACACATAAATGTGGAGAGAAGGGCAGTGCGCGCAGGAGCAAAGGTAAACAGCAGACAGACCTGAATCCTTATCTTTACAAGGTCGACCTCAGAACTTTGTTCAGTTTGTCTCGGTGACGGATAATGGAAGGAAGGGCAGGCAACTGGTCGACTTCATTTAAATAAACAAATAAAAAATAAGATAAACTCTCAGGAATAGATAAATAATAACAAAAAATTGTAAAGTGGAGAAAGCGAGAGCGCGCGAATGCACTGAAGCAAACACAAACAGCACAGCACGATGCGTACTTTTTTTTTTAAATTGAAAAAATAAATCAAAAATAACCAAAAATAAAAACAAGTGGAAAAGGCGAGAGTGCGTGAGCACACAGGAACAAAGACAAGCAGCGCAGCTTGATGCGTAGTAAAAAAAATAATAAATAGACAACTGGTCAACCTCATTAGAAATACAAACCCAAAAGATTAGATAGACAAACAAACAAACACATAAATGTGGAGAGAAGGGTAGTGCGCGCAGGAGCAAAGGTAAACAGGCAGACAGACCTGAATCCTTATCTTTACAAGGTCGACCTCAGAATCTTGTTCAGTTTGTCTCGTTGACGGATAATGGAAGGAAGGGTAGGCAACTGGTCGACTTCATTTAAATAAACAAATAAAAAATAAGATAAACTCTCAGGAATAGATAAATAATAACAAAAAATTGTAAAGTGGAAAAGCGAGAGCCCGCGAATGCACTCAAGCAAACACAAACAGCACAGCACGATGCGTATTTTTTTTTAAATTGACAAATAAATCAAAAATAAAAATAAGTGGAAAAGGCGAGAGTGCGCGAGCACACGAGAGCAAAGACAAGCAGCGCAGCTTGATGCGTAGTAAAAAAAATAATAAATAGACAACTGGTCGACCGAATTAGAAATAAAAACCCAAAAGATTAGATAGACAAACAAACAAACACATAAAAGTGGAGAGAAGGGCAGTGCGCGCAGGAGCAAAGGTAAACAGCAGACAGACCTGAATCCTTATCTTTACAAGGTCGACCTCAGAACTTTGTTCAGTTGGTCTCGGTGACGGATAATGGAAGGAAGGGCAGGCAACTGGTCGACTTCATTTAAATAAACAAATAAAAAATAAGATAAACTCTCAGGAATAGATAAATAATAACAAAAAATTGTAAAGTGGAGAAAGCGAGAGCGCGCGGAATGCCACTCAGCAAACACAAACAGCACAGCACGATGCGTAATTTTTTTTTAAATTGACAAAATAAATCAAAAATAAAAAAGAGTGGAAAGGCGAGAGTGCGCGAGCACACAGGAGCAAAGACAAGCAGCGCAGCTTGATGCGTAGTAAAAAAAATAATAAATAGACAACTGGTCGACCTCATTAGAAATAAAACCCAAAAGATTAGATAGACAAACAAACAAACACAATAAATGTGGAGAGAAGGGCAGTGCGCGCAGGAGCAAAGGTAAACAGCAGACAGACCTGAATCCTTATCTTTACAAGGTCGACCTCAGAATTTTGTTCAGTTTGTCTCTGTGACGGATAATGGAAGGGCAGGCAACTGGTCGACTTCATTTAAATAAACAAATAAAAAATAAGATAAACTCTCAGGAATAGATAAATAATAACAAAAAAATTGTAAAGTGGAGAAAGAGAGAGCACGCGAATGCACTCAAGCAAACATAAACAGCACAGCACGATGCGTATGTTTTTTTAAAATTGCCAAAATAAATCAAAAATAAATCAAAATAAAAATAAGTGGAAAAGGCGAGAGTGCGCGAGCACACAGGAGCAAAGACAAGCAGCGCAGCTTGATGCGTAGTAAAAAAAATAATAAATAGACAACTGGTCGACCTCATTAGAAATAAAAACCCAAAAGATTGGATAGACAAACAAACAAACACATAAATGTGGAGAAAGGACAGTCCGCGCAGGAGCAAAGGTAAACAGCAGACAGACTTGAATCCTTATTTTTACAAGGTCGACCTCAGAACTTTGTTCAGTTTGTCTCGGTGACGGATAATGGAAGGAAGGCAGGCAACTGGTCGACTTCATTTAAATAACAAATAAAAAATAAGATAAACTCTCATGAATAGATAAATAATAACAAAAAAATTGTAAAGTGGAGAAAGCGAGAGCGCGCGAATGCACTCAAGCAAACACAAACAACACAGCACGATGCGTATTTTTTAAAATGACAAAATAAATCAAAAATAAATCAAAAATAAAAATAAGGGCTGGGGATATAGCCTAGTGGCAAGAGTGCATGCCTCGGATTAACGAGGCCCTATGTTCGATTCCCCCAGCACCACATATACAGAAAAAATGGCCAGAAGCGGCGCTGTGGCTCAAGAGGCAGAGTGCTAGCCTTGAGCGGGAAGAAGGCAGGGACAGTGCTCAGGCCCTGAGTCCAAGGCCCAGGACTGGCCAAAAAAACAAAATAAATAAATAAATAAATAAAAATAAAAATAAGTGGAAAAGGCGAGAGTGGCGCGAGCACACAGGAGCAAAGACAAGCAGCGCAGCTTGATGCGTAGTAAAAAAAATAATAAATAGACAACTGGTCGACCTCATTAGAAATAAAAACCCAAAAGATTAGATAGACAAACAAACAAACACATAAATGTGGAGAGAAGGGCAGTGCGCGCAGGAGCAAAGGTAAACAGCAGACAGACCTGAATCCTTATCTTTACAAGGTCGACCTCAGAACTTTGTTCGGTTTGTCTCGGTGACGGATTATGGAAGGAAGGGCAGGCAACTGGTCGACTTCATTTAAATAAACAAATAAAAAATAAAAGATAAACTCTCAGGAATAGATAAATAATAACAAAAAAATTGTAAAGTGGAGAAAGCGAGAGCGCGCGAATGCACTCAAGCAAACACAAACAGCACAGCCCGATGCGTATTTTTTTTAAAAAATGGACAAAATAAATCAAAAATAAATCAAAAATAAAAATAAGTGGAAAAGGCGAGAGTGCGCGAGCACACAGGAGCAAAGACAAGCAGCGCAGCTTGATGCGTAGTAAAAAAAATAATAAATAGACAACTGGTCGACCTCATTAGAAATAAAAACCCAAAAGATTAGATAGACAAACAAACAAACACATAAATGTGGAGAGAAGGGCAGTGCGCGCAGGAGCAAAGGTAAACAGCAGACAGACCTGAATCCTTATCTTTACAAGGTCGACCTCAGAACTTTGTTCAGTTTGTCTCGGTGACGGATAATGGAAGGAAGGGCAGGCAACTGGTCGACTTCATTTAAATAAACAAATAAAAAATAAGATAAACTCTCAGGAATAGATAAATAATAACAAAAAATTATGAAGTGGAGAAAGCGAGAGCGCGCGAATGCACTCAAGCAAACACAAACCAGCACAGCACGATGCGTATTTTTTTTTAAATTGACAAAATAAATCAAAAATAAATCAAAAATAAAAATAAGTGGAAAAGGCGAGAGTGCGCGAGCACACAGGAGCAAAGACAAGCAGCGCAGCTTGATGCGTAGTAAAAAAAATAATAAATAGACAACTGGTCGACCTCATTAGAAATAAAAACCCAAAAGATTAGATAGACAAACAAACAAACACATAAATGTGGAGAGAAGAGCAGTGCGCACAGGAGCAAAGGTAAACAGCAGACAGACCTGAATCCTTATCTTTACATGTCGACCTCAGAACTTTGTACAGTTTGTCTCGGTGACGGATAATGGAAGGAAGGGCAGGCAACTGGTCGACTTCATTTAAATAAACAAATAAAAAATAAGATAAACTCTCAGGAATAGATAAATAATAACAAAAAAATTGTAAAGTGGAGAAAGCGAGAGCGCGCGAATGCACTCAAGCAAACACAAACAGCACAGCACGATGCGTATTTTTTTTTAAAATTGACAAAATAAATCAAAAATAAAAATAAGTGGAAAAGGCGAGAGTGCGCGAGCACACAGGAGAAAAAGACAAGCAGCGCAGCTTGATGAGTAGTAAAAAAAATAATAAATAGACAACTGGTCGACCTCATTAGAAATAAAAACCCAAAAGATTAGATAGACAAACAAACAAACACATAAATGTGGAGATGGGCAGTGCGCGCAGGAGCAAAGGTAAACAGCAGACAGACCTGAATCCTTATCTTTAGAAGGTCGACCTCAGAACTTTGTTCAGTTTGTCTCGGTGACGGATAATGGAAGGAAGGGCAGGCAACTGGTCGACTTCATTTAAATAACCCAACAAATAAAAAATAAGATAAACTCTCAGGAATAGATAAATAATAACAAAAATTGTAAAGTGGAGAAAGCGAGTGCGCGCGAATGCACTCAAGCAAACACAAACAGCACAGCACGATGCGTATTTTTTTAAAATTCACAAAATAAATCAAAATAAAAATAAGTGGAAAAGGCGAGAGTGCGCGAGCACACAAGAGCAAAGACAAGCAGCGCAGCTTGATGCGTAGTAAAAGAAATAATAAATAGACAACTGGTCGACCTCATTAGAAATAAAAACCCAAAAGATTAGATAGACAAACAACAAACACATAAATGTGGAGATGGGCATTGCGCGCAGGAGCAAAGGTAAACAGCAGACAGACCTGAATCCTTATCTTTACAAGGTCGACCTCAGAACTTTGTCCAGTTTGTCTCGGTGACGGATCATGGAAGGAAGGGCAGGCAACTGGTCGACTTCATTTAAATAAACAAATAAAAAATAAGATAAACTCTCAGAAATAGATAAATAATAACAAAAAAATTGTAAAGTGGAGAAAGCGAGAGCGCGCAAATGCACTCAAGCAAACACAAACAGCACAGCATGATGCGTATTTTTTTCTAAAATTGACAAAAGAAATCAAAAATAAATCAAAAATAAAAATAAGTGGAAAAGGCGAGAGTGCGCGAGCACACAGGAGCAAAGACAAGCAGCGCAGCTTGATGCGTAGTAATAAAAATAATAAATAGACAACTGGTCGACCTCATTAGAAATAAAAACCCAAAAGATTAGATAGACAAACAAACAAACACATAAATGTGGAGAGAAGGGCAGGGCGCTCAGGAGCAAAGGTAACCAGCAGACAGAACTGAATCCTTATCTTTACAAGGTCGACCTCAGAACTTTGTTCAGTTTGTCTCGGTGACGGATAATGGAAGGAAGGGCAGGCAACTGGTCGACTTCATTTAAATAAACAAATAAAAAATAAGATAAACTCTCAGGAATAGATAAATAATAACAAAAATATTGTAAAGTGGAGAAAGCGAGAGCGCGCGAATGCACTCAAGCAAACACAAACACCACAGCACGATGCGTATTTTTTTTTAAAATTGACAAAATAAATCAAAATAAATCAAAAATAAAAATAAGTGGAAAAGGCGAGAGTGCGCGAGCACACAGGAGCAAAGACAAGCAGCGCAGCCTGATGAGTAGTAAAAAAAATAATAAATAGACAACTGGTCGACCTCATTAGAAATAAAAACCCAAAAGATTAGATAGACAAACAAACAAACACATAAATGTGGAGATGGGCAGTGCGCGCAGGAGCAAAGGTAAACAGCAGACAGACCTGAATCCTTATCTTTACAAGGTCGACCTCAAACTTTGTTCAGTTGTCTCGGTGACGGATAATGGAAGGAAGGGCAGGCAACTGGTCGACTTCATTTAAATAAACAAATAAAAATAAGATAGACTCTCAGGAATAGATAAATATAACAAAAATTGTAAAGTGGAGAAAGCGAGAGCGCGCGAATGCACTCAAGCAAACACAAACAGCACAGCACGATGCGTATTTTTTTTTAAATTGACAAAATAAATCAAAATAAAAATAAGTGGAAAAGGCGAGAGTGCGCGAGCACACAGGAGCAAAGACAAGCAGCGCAGCTTGATGTGTAGTCAAAGAAATAATAAATAGACAACTGGTCGACCTCATTAGAAATAAAAACCCAAAAGATTAGATAGACAAACAAACAAACACATAAATGTGGAGAGATGGGCAGTGCGCGCAGGAGCAAAGGTAAACAGCAGACAGACCTGAATCCTTATCTTTACAAGGTCGACCTCAGAACTTTGTTCAGTTTGTCTCGGTGACGGATAATGGAAGGAAGGGCAGGCAACTGGTCGACTTCATTTAAATAAACAAATAAAAAATAAGATAAACTCTCAGGAATAGATAAATAATAACAAAAAAAATTGTAAAGTGGAGAAAGCGAGAGCGCGCGAATGCACTCAAGCAAACACAAAACAGCACAGCACGATGCGTATTTTTTTAAATTGACAAAATGAATCAAAAATAAATCAAAAATAAAAATAAGTGGAAAAGGCGAGAGTGCGCGAGCACACAGGAGCAAAGACAAGCAGCGCAGCTTGATGCGTAGTAAAAAAAATAATAAATAGACAACAGGTCGACCTCATTAGAAATAAAAACCCAAAAGATTAGATAGACAAACAAACAAACATATAAATGTGGAGAGAAGGGCAGTGCACGCAGGAGCAAAGGTAAACAGCAGACAGACCTGAATCCTTATCTTACAAGGTCGACCTCAGAACTTTGTTCAAGTTTGTCTCGGTGACGGATAATGGAAGGAAGGGCAGGCAACTGGTCGACTTCATTTAAATAAACAAATAAAAAATAAGATAAACTCTCAGGAATAGATAAATAATAACAAAACAATTGTAAAGTGGAGAAAGCGAGAGCGAGCGAATGCACTCAAGCAAACACAAACAGCACAGCACGATGCGTATTTTTTTTTTTAAATTGGCAAAATAAATCAAAAATAAAAATAAGTGGAAAAGGCAAGAGTGCGCCAGCACACAGGAGCAAAGACAAGCAGCGCAGCTTGATGCGTAGTAAAAAAAATAATAAATAGACAACTGGTCGACCTCATTAGAAATAAAAACCCAAAAGATTAGATAGACAAACAAACAAACACATAAATGTGGAGAGAAGGGCAGTGCGCGCAGGAGCAAAGGTAAACAGCAGACAGACCTGAATCCTTATCTTTACAAGGTCGACCTCAGAACTTTGTTCAGTTTGTCTCGGTGACGGATAATGGAAGGAAGGGCAGGCAACTGGTCGACTCATTTAAATAAACAACTAAAAAATAAGATAAACTCTCAGGAATAGATAAATAATAACAAAAAAATTGTAAAGTGGAGAAAGCGAGAGCGCGCGAATGCACTCAAGCAAACACAAACAGCACAGCACGATGCGTATTTTTTTTTAAAATTGACAAAATAAATCAAAAATAAAAATAAGTGGAAAAGGCGAGAGTGCGCGAGCACACAGGAGCAAAGACAAGCAGCGCAGCTTGATGAGTAGTAAAAAAAATAATAAATAGACAACTGGTCGACCTCATTAGAAATAAAAACCCAAAAGATTAGATAGACAAACAAACAAACACATAAATGTGGAGATGGGCAGTGCGCACAGGAGCAAAGGTAAACAGCAGACAGACCTGAATCCTTATCTTTACAAGGTCGACCTCAGAACTTTGTTCAGTTTGTCTCGGTGACGGATAATGGAAGGAAGGGCAGGCAACTGGTCGACTTCATTTAAATAAACAAATAAAAAATAAGATAAACTCTCAGGAATAGATAAATAATAACAAAAATTGTAAAGTGGAGAAAGCGAGAGCGCGCGAATGCACTCAAGCAAACACAAACAGCACAGCACGATGCGTATTTTTTTTTAAATTCACAAAATAAATCAAAAATAAAAATAAGTGGAAAAGGCGAGAGTGCGCGAGCACACAAGAGCAAAGACAAGCAGCGCAGCTTGATGCGTAGTAAAAGAAATAATAAATAGACAACTGGTCGACCTCATTAGAAATAAAAACCCAAAAGATTAGATAGACAAACAAACAAACACATAAATGTGGAGATGGGCATTGCGCGCAGGAGCAAAGGTAAACAGCAGACAGACCTGAATCCTTATCTTTACAAGGTCGACCTCAGAACTTTGTTCAGTTTGTCTCGGTGACGGATCATGGAAGGAAGGGCAGGCAACTGGTCGACTTCATTTAAATAAACAAATAAAAAATAAGATAAACTCTCAGAAATAGATAAATAATAACAAAAAAATTGTAAAGTGGAGAAAGCGAGAGCGCGCAAATGCACTCAAGCAAACACAAACAGCACAGCATGATGCGTATTTTTTTTTAAAATTGACAAAAGAAATCAAAAATAAATCAAAAATAAAAATAAGTGGAAAAGGCGAGAGTGCGCGAGCACACAGGAGCAAAGACAAGCAGCGCAGCTTGATGCGTAGTAAAAAAAATAATAAATAGACAACTGGTCGACCTCATTAGAAATAAAAACCCAAAAGATTAGATAGACAAACAAACAAACACATAAATGTGGAGAGAAGGGCAGGGCGCGCAGGAGCAAAGGTAACCAGCAGACAGACCTGAATCCTTATCTTTACAAGGTCGACCTCAGAACTTTGTTCAGTTTGTCTCGGTGACGGATAATGGAAGGAAGGGCAGGCAACTGGTCGACTTCATTTAAATAAACAAATAAAAAATAAGATAAACTCTCAGGAAAAGATAAATAATAACAAAAATATTGTAAAGTGGCGAAAGCGAGATCGCGCGAATGCACTCAAGCAAACACAAACACCACAGCACGATGCGTATTTTTTTTTAAATTGACAAAATAAATCAAAAATAAATCAAAAATAACAATAAGTGGAAAAGGCGAGAGTGCTCGAGCACACAGGAGCAAAGACAAGCAGCGCAGCTTGATGCGTAGTAAAAAAAATAATAAATAGACAACTGGTCGACCTCATTAGAAATAAAAACCCAAAAGATTAGATAGACAAACAAACAAACACATAAATGTGGAGAGCAGGGCAGTGCGCGCAGGAGCAAAGGTAAACAGCAGACAGACCTGAATCCTTATCTTACAAGGTCGACCTCAGAACTTTGTTCAGTTTGTCTCGGTGACGGATAATGGAAGGAAGGGCAGGCAACTGGTCGACTTCATTTAAATAAACAAATAAAAAATAAGATAAACTCTCAGGAATAGATAAATAATAACAAAAATTGTAAAGTGGAGAAAGCGAGAGCGCGCGAATGCACTCAAGCAAACACAAACAGCGCAGCACGATGCGTATTTTTTTTTAAATTGACAAAATAAATCAAAAATAAATCAAAAATAAAAATAAGTGGAAAAGTCGAGAGTGCGCGAGCACACAGGAGCAAAGACAAGCAGCGCAGCTTGATGCGTAGTAAAAAAATAATAAATAGACAACTGGTCGAGCTCATTAGAAACAAAAACCCAAAAGATTAGATAGACAAACAAACAAACACATAAATGTGGAGAGAAAGGCAGTGCGCGCAGGAGCAAAGGTAAACAACAGACAGACCTGAATCCTTATCTTTACAAGGTCGAATTCAGAACTTTATTCAGTTTGTCTCGGTGACGGATAATGGAAGGAAGGGCAGGCAACTGGTCGACTTCATTTAAATAAACAAATAAAAAATAAGATAAACTCTCAGGAATAGATAAATAATAACAAAAAATTGTAAAGTGGAGAAAGCGAGAGCGCGCGAATGCACTCAAGCAAACACAAACAGCACAGCACGATGCGTATTTTTTTTTAAAATTGACAAAATAAATCAAAAATAAATCAAAAATAAAAATAAGTGGAAAAGGCGAGATTGCGCGAGCACACAGGAGCAAAGACAAGCAGCGCAGCTTGATGCGTATTAAAAAAATAATAAATGGACAACTGGTCGACTTCATTAGAAATAAAAACCCAAAAGATTAGATAGACAAACAAACAAACACATAAATGTGGAGAGAAGGGCAGTGCGCGCAGGAGCAAAGGTAAACAGCAGACAGACCAGAATCCTTATCTTTACAAGGTCGACCTCAGAACTTTGTTCAGTTTGTCTCGGTGACGGATAATGGAAGGAAGGGCAGGCAACTGGTCGACTTCATTTAAATAAACAAATAAAAAATAAGATAAACTCTCAGGAATAGATAAATAATAACAAAAATTGTAAAGTGGAGAAAGCGAGAGCGCGCGAATGCACTCAAGCAAACACAAAGAGCACAGCACGGTGCGTATTTTTTTTTTAAATTGACAAAATAAATCAAAAATAAAAATAAGTGGAAAAGGCGAGAGTGCGCGAGCACACAGGAGCAAAGACAAGCAGCGCAGCTTGATGTGTAGTCAAAGAAATAATAAATAGACAACTGGTCGACCTCATTAGAATAAAAACCCAAAAGATTAGATAGACAAACAAACAAACACATAAATGTGGAGAGAAGGGCAGGGCGCGCAGGAGCAAAGGTAACCAGCAGACAGACCTGAATCCTTATCTTTACAGGTCGACCTCAGAACTTTGTTCAGTTTGTCTCGGTGACGGATAATGGAAGGAAGGGCAGGCAACTGGTCGACTTCATTTAAATAAACAAATAAAAAATAAGATAAACTCTCAGGAAAAGATAAATAATAACAAAAATATTGTAAAGTGGCGAAAGCGAGAGCGCGCGAATGCACTCAAGCAAACACAAAGACCACAGCACGATGCGTATTTTTTTTTAAAATTGACAAAATAAATCAAAAATAAATCAAAAATAAAAATAAGTGGAAAAGGCGAGAGTGCGCGAGCACACAGGAGCAAAGACAAGCAGCGCAGCTTGATGCGTAGTAAAAAAAATAATAAATAGACAACTGGTCGACCTCATTAGAAATAAAAACCCAAAAGATTAGATAGACAAACAAACAAACACATAAATGTGGAGAGCAGGGCAGTGCGCGCAGGAGCAAAGGTAAACAGCAGACAGACCTGAAATCCTTATCTTTACAAGGTCGACCTCAGAACTTGTTCAGTTTGTCTCGGGGACGGATAATGGAAGGAAGGGCAGGCAACTGGTCGACTTCATTTAAATAAACAAATAAAAAATAAGATAAACTCTCAGGAATAGATAAATAATAACAAAAAATTGTAAAGTGGAGAAAGCGAGAGCGCGCGAATGCACTCAAGCAAACACAAACAGCGCAGCACGATGCGTATTTTTTTTTAAATTGACAAAATAAATCAAAAATAAATCAAAAATAAAAATAAGTGGAAAACGCGAGAGTGCGCGAGCACACAGGAGCAAAGACAAGCAGCGCAGCTTGATGCGTAGTAAAAAAATAATAAATAGACAACTGGTCGAGCTCATTAGAAACAAAAACCCAAAAGATTAGATAGACAAACAAACAAACACATAAATGTGGAGAGAAAGGCAGTGCGCGCAGGAGCAAAGGTAAACAACAGACAGACCTGAATCCTTATCTTTACAAGGTCGAATTCAGAACTTTATTCAGTTTGTCTCGGTGACGGATAATGGAAGGAAGGGCAGGCAACTGGTCGACTTCATTTAAATAAACAAATAAAAAATAAGATAAACTCTCAGGAATAGATAAATAATAACAAAAAATTGTAAAGTGGAGAAAGCGAGAGCGCGCGAATGCACTCAAGCAAACACAAACAGCACAGCACGATGCGTATTTTTTTTTAAAATTGACAAAATAAATAAAAAATAAATCAAAAATAAAAATAATTGGAAAAGGCGAGAGTGCGCGAGCACACAGGAGCAAAGACAAGCAGCGCAGCTTGATGCATAATAAAAAAAAATAATAAGTAGACAACTGGTCGACCTCATTAGAAATAAAAACCCAAAAGATTAGATAGACAAACAAACAAACACATAAATGTGGAGAGATTGGCAGTGCGCGCAGGAGCAAAGGTAAACAGCAGACAGACCTGAATCCTTATCTTTACAAGGTCGAACCTCAGAACTTTGTTCAGTTTGTCTCGGTGACGGATAATGGAAGGAAGGGCAGGCAACTGGTCGACTTCATTTAAATAAACAAATAAAAAATAAGATAAACTCTCAGAAATAGATAAATAATAACAAAAAAATTGTAAGTGGAGAAAGCGAGAGCGCGCAAATGCACTCAAGCAAACACAAACAGCACAGCATGATGCGTATTTTTTTTAAAATTGACAAAAGAAATCAAAAATAAATCAAAAATAAAAATAAGTGGAAAAGGCGAGAGTGCGCGAGCACACAGGAGCAAAGACAAGCAGCGCAGCTTGATGCGTAGTAAAAAAAATAATAAATAGAAAACTGGTCGACCTCATTAGAAATAAAAACCCAAAAGATTAGATAGACAAACAAACAAACACATAAATGTGGAGAGAAGGGCAGGGCGCTCGGGAGCAAAGGTAACCAGCAGACAGACCTGAATCCTTATCTTTACAAGGTCGACCTCAGAACTTTGTTCAGTTTGTCTCGGTGACGGATAATGGAAGGAAGGGCAGGCAACTGGTCGACTTCATTTAAATAAACAAATAAAAAATAAGATAAACTCTCAGGAATAGATAAATAATAACAAAAATATTGTAAAGTGGAGAAAGCGAGAGCGCGCGAATGCAATCAAGCAAACACAAACACCACAGCACGATGCGTATTTTTTTTAAAAATTGACAAAATAAATCAAAAATAAATCAAAAATAAAAATAAGTGGAAAAGGCGAGAGTGCGCGAGCACACAGGAGCAAAGACAAGCAGCGCAGCCTGATGAGTAGTAAAAAAAATAATAAATAGACAACTGGTCGACCTCATTAGAAATAAAAACCCAAAAGATTAGATAGACAAACAAACAAACACATAAATGTGGAGATGGGCAGTGCGCGCAGGAGCAAAGGTAAACAGCAGACAGACCTGAATCCTTATCTTTACAAGGTCGACCTCAAACTTTGTTCAGTTTGTCTCGGTGACGGATAATGGAAGGAAGGGCAGGCAACTGGTCGACTTCATTTAAATAAACAAATAAAAAATAAGATAAACTCTCAGGAATAGATAAATAATAACAAAAATTGTAAAGTGGAGAAAGCGAGAGCGCGCGAATGCACTCAAGCAAACACAAAGAGCACAGCACGGTGCGTATTTTTTTTTTAAATTGACAAAATAAATCAAAAATAAAAATAAGTGGAAAAGGCGAGAGTGCGCGAGCACACAGGAGCAAAGACAAGCGGCGCAGCTTGATGCGTAGTAAAAAAAATAATAAATAGACAACTGGTCAACCTCATTAGAAATAAAAACCCAAAAGATTAGATAGACAAACAAACAAACACATAATTGTGGAGAGAAGGGCAGTGCGCGCAGGAGCAAAGGTAAACAGCAGACAGACCTGAATCCTTATCTTTACAAGGTCGACCTCAGAACTTTGTTCAGTTTGTCTCGGTGACGGATAATGGAAGGAAGGGCAGGCAACTGGTCGACTTCATTTAAATAAACAAATAAAAAATAAGATAAACTCTCAGGAATAGATAAATAATAACAAAAAAAATTGTAAAGTGGAGAAAGCGAGAGCGCGCGAATGCACTCAAGCAAACACAAACAGCACAGCACGATGCGTATTTTTTTTAAAATTGACAAAATAAATAAAAAATAAATCAAAAATAAAAATAAGTGGAAAAGGCGAGAGTGCACGAGCACACAGGAGCAAAGACAAGCAGCGCAGCTTGATGCGTAGTAAAAAAAAAAAATACATAGACAACTGGTCGACCTCATTAGAAATAAAAACCCAAAAGATTAGATAGACAAACAAACAAACACATAAATGTGGAGAGAAGGGCAGTGCGGGCAGGAGCAAAGGTAAACAGCAGACAGACCTGAATCCTTATCTTTACAAGGTCGACCTCAGAACTTTGTTCAGTTTGTCTCGGTGACGAATAATGGAAGGAAGGGCAGGCAACTGGTCGACTTCATTTAAATAAACAAATAAAAAATAAGATAAACTCTCAGGAATAGATAAATAATAACAAAAAATTGTAAAGTGGAGAAAGCGAGAGCGCGCGAATGCACTCAAGCAAACACAAACAGCACAGCACGATGCGTATTTTTTTTAAATTGACACAATAAATCAAAAATAAATCAAAAATAAAAATAAGTGGAAAAGGCGAGAGTGCGCGAGCACACAGGAGCAAAGACAAGCAGCGCAGCTTGATGCGTAGTAAAAAAAATAATAAATAGACAACTGGTCGACCTCATTAGAAATAAAAACCCAAAAGATTAGATAGACAAACAAACAAACACATAAGTGTGGAGAGAATGGCAGTGCGCGCAGGAGCAAAGGTAAACAGCAGACAGACCTGAATCCTTATCTTTACAAGGTCGACCTCAGAACTTTGTTCAGTTTGTCTCGGTGACGGATAATGGAACGAAGGGCAGGCAACTGGTCGACTTCATTTAAATAAACAAATAAAAAATAAGATAAACTCTCAGGAATAGATAAATCATAACAAAAAAATTGTAAAGTGGAGAAAGCGAGAGCACGGGATTGCACTCAAGCAAACACAAACAGCACAGCACGATGCGTTTTTTTTTAAATTGACAAAATAAATAAAAAATAAATCAAAAATAAAAATAAGGGCTGGGGATATAGCCTAGTGGCAAGAGTGCATGCCTCGGATTAACGAGGCCCTATGTTCGATTCCCCAGCACCACATATACAGAAAAAATGGCCAGAAGCGGCGCTGTGGCTCAAGAGGCAGAGTGCTAGCCTTGAGCGGGAAGAAGGCAGGGACAGTGCTCAGGCCCTGAGTCCAAGGCCCAGGACTGGCCAAAAAAACAAAAATAAATAAATAAATAAATAAAAATAAAAATAAGTGGAAAAGGCGAGAGTGCGCGAGCACACAGGAGCAAAGAAAAGCAGCGCAGCTTGATGTGTAGTAAAAAAAATAATAAATAGACAACTGGTCGACCTCATTAGAAATAAAAACCCAAAAGATTAGATAGACAAACAAACAAACACATAAATGTGGAGAGAAGGGCAGTGCGCGCAGGAGCAAAGGTAAACAGCAGACAGACCTGAATCCTTATCTTTACAAGGTCGACCTCAGAACTTTGTTCGGTTTGTCTCGGTGACGGATTATGGAAGGAAGGGCAGGCAACTGGTCGACTTCATTTAAATAAACAAATAAAAAATAAAAGATAAACTCTCAGGAATAGATAAATAATAACAAAAAAATTGTAAAGTGGAGAAAGCGAGAGCGCGCGAATGCACTCAAGCAAACACAAACAGCACAGCCCGATGCGTATTTTTTTTAAAAAATTGACAAAATAAATCAAAAATAAATCAAAAATAAAAATAAGTGGAAAAGGCGAGAGTGCGCGAGCACACAGGAGCAAAGACAAGCAGCGCAGCTTGATGCGTAGTAAAAAAAATAATAAATAGACAACTGGTCGACCTCATTAGAAATAAAAACCCAAAAGATTAGATAGACAAACAAACAAACACATAAATGTGGAGAGAAGGGCAGTGCGCGCAGGAGCAAAGGTAAACAGCAGACAGACCTGAATCCTTATCTTTACAAGGTCGACCTCAGAACTTTGTTCAGTTTGTCTCGGTGACGGATAATGGAAGGAAGGGCAGGCAACTGGTCGACTTCATTTAAATAAACAAATAAAAAATAAGATAAACTCTCAGGAATAGATAAATAATAACAAAAAATTATGAAGTGGAGAAAGCGAGAGCGCGCGAATGCACTCAAGCAAACACAAACAGCACAGCACGATGCGTATTTTTTTTTAAATTGACAAAATAAATCAAAAATAAATCAAAAATAAAAATAAGTGGAAAAGGCGAGAGTGCGCGAGCACACAGGAGCAAAGACAAGCAGCGCAGCTTGATGCGTAGTAAAAAAATAATAAATAGACAACTGGTCGACCTCATTAGAAATAAAAACCCAAAAGATTAGATAGACAAACAAACAAACACATAAATGTGGAGAGAAGAGCAGTGCGCACAGGAGCAAAGGTAAACAGCAGACAGACCTGAATCCTTATCTTTACAATGTCGACCTCAGAACTTTGTACAGTTTGTCTCGGTGACGGATAATGGAAGGAAGGGCAGGCAACTGGTCGACTTCATTTAAATAAACAAATAAAAAATAAGATAAACTCTCAGGAATAGATAAATAATAACAAAAAAATTGTAAAGTGGAGAAAGCGAGAGCGCGCGAATGCACTCAAGCAAACACAAACAGCACAGCACGATGCGTATTTTTTTTTAAAATTGACAAAATAAATCAAAAATAAAAATAAGTGGAAAAGGCGAGAGTGCGCGAGCACACAGGAGCAAAGACAAGCAGCGCAGCTTGATGAGTAGTAAAAAAAATAATAAATAGACAACTGGTCGACCTCATTAGAAATAAAAACCCAAAAGATTAGATAGACAAACAAACAAACACATAAATGTGGAGATGGGCAGTGTGCGCAGGAGCAAAGGTAAACAGCAGACAGACCTGAATCCTTATCTTTAGAAGGTCGACCTCAGAACTTTGTTCAGTTTGTCTCGGTGACGGATAATGGAAGGAAGGGCAGGCAACTGGTCGACTTCATTTAAATAAACAAATAAAAAATAAGATAAACTCTCAGGAATAGATAAATAATAACAAAAATTGTAAAGTGGAGAAAGCGAGTGCGCGCGAATGCACTCAAGCAAACACAAACAGCACAGCACGATGCGTATTTTTTTTAAAATTCACAAAATAAATCAAAAATAAAAATAAGTGAAAAGGCGAGAGTGCGCGAGCACACAAGAGCAAAGACAAGCAGCGCAGCTTGATGCGTAGTAAAAGAAATAATAAATAGACAACTGGTCGACCTCATTAGAAATAAAACCCAAAAGATTAGATAGACAAACAAACAAACACATAAATGTGGAGATGGGCATTGCGCGCAGGAGCAAAGGTAAACAGCAGACAGACCTGAATCCTTATCTTTACAAGGTCGACCTCAGAACTTTGTCCAGTTTGTCTCGGTGACGGATCATGGAAGGAAGGGCAGGCAACTGGTCGACTTCATTTAAATAAACAAATAAAAAATAAGATAAACTCTCAGAAATAGATAAATAATAACAAAAAAATTGTAAAGTGGAGAAAGCGAGAGCGCGCAAATGCACTCAAGCAAACACAAACAGCACAGCATGATGCGTATTTTTTTCTAAAATTGACAAAAGAAATCAAAAATAAATCAAAAATAAAAATAAGTGGAAAAGGCGAGAGTGCGCGAGCACACAGGAGCAAAGACAAGCAGCGCAGCTTGATGCGTAGTAATAAAAATAATAAATAGACAACTGGTCGACCTCATTAGAAATAAAAACCCAAAAGATTAGATAGACAAACAAACAAACACATAAATGTGGAGAGAAGGGCAGGGCGCTCAGGAGCAAAGGTAACCAGCAGACAGAACTGAATCCTTATCTTTACAAGGTCGACCTCAGAACTTTGTTCAGTTTGTCTCGGTGACGGATAATGGAAGGAAGGGCAGGCAACTGGTCGACTTCATTTAAATAAACAAATAAAAAATAAGATAAACTCTCAGGAATAGATAAATAATAACAAAAATATTGTAAAGTGGAGAAAGCGAGAGCGCGCGAATGCACTCAAGCAAACACAAACACCACAGCACGATGCGTATTTTTTTTTAAAATTGACAAAATAAATCAAAAATAAATCAAAAATAAAAATAAGTGGAAAAGGCGAGAGTGCGCGAGCACACAGGAGCAAAGACAAGCAGCGCAGCCTGATGAGTAGTAAAAAAAATAATAAATAGACAACTGGTCGACCTCATTAGAAATAAAAACCCAAAAGATTAGATAGACAAACAAACAAACACATAAATGTGGAGATGGGCAGTGCGCGCAGGAGCAAAGGTAAACAGCAGACAGACCTGAATCCTTATCTTTACAAGGTCGACCTCAAACTTTGTTCAGTTTGTCTCGGTGACGGATAATGGAAGGAAGGGCAGGCAACTGGTCGACTTCATTTAAATAAACAAATAAAAATAAGATAGACTCTCAGGAATAGATAAATAATAACAAAAATTGTAAAGTGGAGAAAGCGAGAGCGCGCGAATGCACTCAAGCAAACACAAACAGCACAGCACGATGCGTATTTTTTTTTAAATTGACAAAATAAATCAA
>NW_025956979.1:0-37909 GCF_023159225.1 Perognathus longimembris pacificus
ATCTATTCCTGAGAGTTTATCTTATTTTTTATTTGTTTATTTAAATGAAGTCGACCAGTTGCCTGCCCTTCCTTCCATTATCCGTCACCGAGACAAACTGAACAAAGTTCTGAGGTCGACCTTGTAAAGATAAGGATTCAGGTCTGTCTGGTGCTTACCTTTGCTCCTGCGCGCACTGCCCTTCTCTCCACATTTATGTGTTTGTTTGTTTGTCTATCTAATCTTTTGGGGTTTTATTTCTAATGAGGTCGACCAGTTGTCTATTTATTATTTTTTTTACTACGCATCAAGCTGTGCTGCTTGTCTTTGCTCCTGTGTGCTCCCGCACTCTCGCCTTTTCCACTTATTTTTATTTTTGATTTATTTTTGATTTATTTTGTCAATTTAAAAAAAAAATACGCATCGTGCTGTGCTGTTTGTGTTTGCTTGAGTGCATTCGCGCGCTCTCTCTCCACTTTACAATTTTTTTGTTATTATTTATCTATTCCTGAGAGTTTATCTTATTTTTTATTTGTTTATTTAAATGAAGTCGACCAGTTGCCTGCCCTTCCTTCCATTATCCGTCACCGAGACAAACTGAACAAAGTTCTGAGGTCGACCTTGTAAAGATAAGGATTCAGGTCTGTCTGCTGTTTACCTTTGCTCCTGCGCGCACTGCCCTTCTCTCCACATTTATGTGTTTGTTTGTTTGTCTATCTAATCTTTTGGGTTTTTATTTCTAATGAGGTCGACCAGTTGTCTATTTATTATTTTTTTTACTACTCATCAAGCTGCGCTGCTTTTCTTTGCTCCTGTGTTCTCGCGCACTCTCGCGTTTTCTACTTATTTTTATTTTTGATTTATTTTTGATTTATTTTGTCAATTTAAAAAAAATACGCATCGTGCTGTGCTGTTTGTGTTTGCTTGAGTGCATTCGCGCGCTCTCGCTTTCTCCATTTTACAATATTTTTGTTATTATTTATCTATTCCTGAGAGTTTATCTTATTTTTTATTTGTTTATTTAAAAGAAGTCGACCAGTTGCCTGCCCTTCCTTCCATGATCCGTCACCGAGACAAACTGAACAAAGTTCTGAGGTCGACCTTGTAAATATAAGGATTCAGGTCTGTCCGCTGTTTACCTTTGCTCCTGCGCGCACTGCCCTTCTCTCCACATTTATGTGTTTGTTTGTTTGTCTATCTAATCTTTTGGGTTTTTATTTCTAAAGCGGTCGACCAGTTGTCTATTTATTATTTTTTTTACTACGCATCAAGCTGCGCTGCTTGTCTTTGCTCCTGTGTGCTCGCGCACTCTCGCCTTTTCCACTTATTTTTATTTTTGATTTATTTTTGATTTATTTTGTCAATTAAAAAAAATACGCATCGTGCTGTGCTGTTTGTGTTTGCTTGAGTGCATTCGCGCGCTCTCGTTTTCTCCACTTTACAATTTTTTTGTTATTATTTATCTATTCCTGAGAGTTTATCTTATTTTTTATTTGTTTATTTAAATGAAGTCGACCAGTTGCCTGCCCTTCCTTCCATTATCCGTCACCGAGAAAAACTGAACAAAGTTCTGAGGTCGACCTTGTAAAGATAAGGATTCAGGTCTGTCTGCTGTTTACCTTTGCTCCTGCGCGCACTGCCCTTCTCTCCACATTTATGTGTTATTTTGTTTGTCTATCTAATCTTTTGGGGTTTTATTTCTAATGAGTTCGACCAGTTGTCTATTTATTATTTTTTTTACTACGCATCAAGCTGCGCTGCTTGTCTTTGCTCCTGTGTGCTCGCGCACTCTCGCCTTTTCCACTTATTTTTATTTTTGATTTATTTTTGATTTATTTTGTCAATTTAAAAAAAATACGCATCGTGCTGTGCTGTTTGTGTTTGCTTGAGTGCATTCGCGCGCTCTCTCTTTCTCCACTTTACAATTTTTTTGTTATTATTTATCTATTCCTGAGAGTTTATCTTATTTTTTATTTGTTTATTTAAATGAAGTCGACCAGTTGCCTGCCCTTCCTTCCATTATCCGTCACCTAGACAAACTGAACAAAGTTCCGAGGTCGACCTTGTAAAGATAAGGATTCAGGTCTGTCTGCTGTTTACCTTTGCTCCTGCGCGCACTGCCCTTCTCTCCAAATTTATGTGTTTGTTTGTTTGTCTATCTAATCTTTTGGGTTTTTATTTCTAATGAGGTCGACCAGTTGTCTATTTATTATTTTTTTTAACTACGCATCAAGCTTCGTTGCTTGTCGTTGCTCCTGTGTGCTCGCGTACTCTCGCCTTTTCCACTTATTTTTATTTTTGATTTATTTTTGATTTATTTTGTCAATTTAAAAAAAATACGCATCGTGCTGTGCTGTTTGTGTTTGCTTGAGTGCATTCGCGTGCTCTCGCTTTCTCCACTTTACAATTTTTTTGTTATTATTTATCTATTCCTGAGAGTTTATCTTATTTTTTATTTGTTTATTTAAATGAAGTCGACCAGTTGCCTGCCCTTCCTTCCATTATCCGTCACCGAGACAAACTGAACAAAGCTCTGAGGTCGACCTTGTAAAGATAAGGATTCAGGTCTGTCTGCTGTTTACCTTTGCTCCTGCGCGCACTGCCCTTCCCTCCACATTTATGTGTTTGTTTGTTTGTCTATCTAATCTTTTGGGTTTTTATTTCTAAAGAGGTCGACCAGTTGTCTATTTATTATTTTTTTTACTGCGCATCAAGCTGCGCTGCTTGTCTTTGCTCCTGTGTGCTCGCGCACTCTCGCCTTTTCCACTTATTTTTATTTTTGATTTATTTTGTCAATTTAAAAAAAAATACGCATCGTGCTGTGCTCTTTGTGTTTGCTTGAGTGCACTCGCGCGCTCTCGCTTTCTCCACTTTACAATTTTTTTGTTATTATTTATCTATTCCTGAGAGTTTATCTTATTTTTTATTCTTTTATTTAAATGAAGTCGACCAGTTGCCTCCCCTTCCTTCCATTATCCGTCACCGAGACAAACTGAACAAAGTTCTGAGGTCGACCTTGTAAAGATAAGGATTCAGGTCTGTCTGCTGTTTACCTTTGCTCCTGCGCGCACTGCCCTTCTCTCCTCATTTATGTGTTTGTTTGTTTGTCTATCTAATCTTTTGGGTTTTTATTTCTAAAGAGGTCGACCAGTTGTCTATTTATTATTTTTTTTACTACGCATCAAGCTGCGCTGCTTGTCTTTGCTCCTGTGTGCTCGCGCACTCTCGCCTTTTCCACTTATTTTTATTTTTGATTTATTTTTGATTTATTTTGTCAATTTAAAAAAAAATACGTATCGTGCTGTGCTGTTTGTGTTTGCTTGAGTGCATTCGCGCGCTCTCCGCTTTCTCCACTTTACAATTTTTTTGTTATTATTTATCTATTCCTGAGAGTTTGTCTTATTTTTTATTTGTTTATTTAAATGAAGTCGACAAGTTGCCTGCCCTTCCTTCCATTATCCGTCACCGAGACAAACTGAACAAAGTTCTGAGGTCGACCTTGTAAAGATAAGGATTCAGGTCTGTCTGCTGTTTACCTTTGCTCCTGCGCGCACTGCCCTTCTCTCCACATTTATGTGTTTGTTTGTTTGTCTATCTAATCTTTTGGGTTTTTATTTCTAATGAGGTCGACCAGTTGTCTATTTATTATTTTTTTTAACTACGCATCAAGCTGCGCTGCTTCTCTTTGCTCCTGTGTGCTCGCGCACTGTCGCCTTTTCCACTTATTTTTATTTTTGATTTATTTTGTCAATTTAAAAAAAAATACGCATCGTGCTGTGCTCTTTGTGTTTGCTTGAGTGCACTCGCGCGCTCTCGCTTTCTCCACTTTACAATTTTTTTGTTATTATTTATCTATTCCTGAGAGTTTATCTTATTTTTTATTTTTTTATTTAAATGAAGTCGACCAGTTGCCTCCCCTTCCTTCCATTATCCGTCACCGAAACAAACTGAACAAAGTTCTGAGTTCGACCTTGTAAAGATAAGGATTCAGGTCTGTCTGCTGTTTACCTTTGCTCCTGCGCGCACTGCCCTTCTCTCCACATTTATGTGTTTGTTTGTTTGTCTATCTAATCTTTTGGGTTTTTATTTCTAAAGAGGTCGACCAGTTGTCTATTTATTATTTTTTTTACTACGCATCAAGCTGCGCTGCTTGTCTTTGCTCCTGTGTGCTCGCGCACCTCTCGCCTTTTCCACTTATTTTTATTTTTGATTTATTTTTGATTTATTTTGTCAATTTAAAAAAAAATACGTATCGTGCTGTGCTGTTTGTGTTTGCTTGAGTGCATTCGCGCGCTCTCGCTTTCTCCACTTTACAATTTTTTTGTTATTATTTATCTATTCCTGAGAGTTTATCTTATTTTTTATTTGTTTATTTAAATGAAGTCGACCAGTTGCCTGCCCTTCCTTCCATTATCCGTCACCGAGACAAACTGAACAAAGTTCTGAGGTCGACCTTGTAAAGATAAGGATTCAGGTCTGTCTGCTGTTTACCTTTGCTCCTGCGCGCACTGCCCTTCTCTCCACATTTATGTGTTTGTTTGTTTGTCTATCTAATCTTTTGGGTTTTTATTTCTAAAGAGGTCGACCAGTTGTCTATTTATTATTTTTTTTACTACGCATCAAGCTGCGCTGCTTGTCTTTGCTCCTGTGTGCTCGCGCACTGTCGCCTTTTCCACTTATTTTTATTTTTGATTTATTTTGTCAATTTAAAAAAAAATACGCATCGTGCTGTGCTCTTTGTGTTTGCTTGAGTGCACTCGCGCGCTCTCGCTTTCTCCACTTTACAATTTTTTTGTTATTATTTATCTATTCCTGAGAGTTTATCTTATTTTTTATTTTTTTATTTAAATGAAGTCGACCAGTTGCCTCCCCTTCCTTCCATTATCCGTCACCGAGACAAACTGAACAAAGTTCTGAGGTCGACCTTGTAAAGATAAGGATTCAGGTCTGTCTGCTGTTTACCTTTGCTCCTGCGCGCACTGCCCTTCTCTCCACATTTATGTGTTTGTTTGTTTCTCTATCTAATCTTTTGGGTTTTTATTTCTAAAGAGGTCGACCAGTTGTCTATTTATTATTTTTTTTACTACGCATCAAGCTGCGCTGCTTGTCTTTGCTCCTGTGTGCTCGCGCACTCTCGCCTTTTCCACTTATTTTTATTTTTGATTTATTTTTGATTTATTTTGTCAATTTAAAAAAAAATACGTATCGTGCTGTGCTGTTTGTGTTTGCTTGAGTGCATTCGCGCGCTCTCGCTTTCTCCACTTTACAATTTTTTTGTTACTATTTATCTATTCCTGAGAGTTTATCTTATTTTTTATTTGTTTATTTAAATGAAGTCGACCAGTTGCCTGCCCTTCCTTCCATTATCCGTCACCGAGACAAACTGAACAAAGTTCTGAGGTCGACCTTGTAAAGATAAGGATTCAGGTTTGTCTACAGTTTACGTTTGCTCCTGCGCGCACTGCCCTTCTCTCCACATTTATGTGTTTGTTTGTTTGTCTATCTAATCTTTTGGGGTTTTATTTCTAATGAGGTCGACCAGTTGTCTATTTATTATTTTTTTTACTACGCATCAAGCTGCGCTGCTTGTCTTTGCTCCTGTGTGCTCCCGCACTCTCGCCTTTTCCACTTATTTTTATTTTTGATTTATTTTGTCAATTTAAAAAAAAAATACGCATCGTGCTGTGCTGTTTGAGTTTGCTTGAGTGCATTCGCGCGCTCTCTCTTTCTCCACTTTACAATTTTTTTGTTATTATTTATCTATTCCTGAGAGTTTATCTTATTTTTTATTTGTTTATTTAAATGAAGTCGACCAGTTGCCTGCCCTTCCTTCCATGATCCGTCACCTAGACAAACTGAACAAAGTTCTGAGGTTGACCTTGTAAAGATAAGGATTCAGGTCTGTATGCTGTTTACCTTTGCTCCTGCGCGCACTGCCCTTCTCTCCACATTTATGTGTTTGTTTGTTTGTCTATCTAATCTTTTGGGTTTTTATTTCTAATGAGGTCGACCAGTTGTCTATATATTATTTTTTTTAACTACGCATCAAGCTGCGCTGCTTGTCTTTGCTTCTGTGTGCTCGCGCACTCTCGCCTTTTCCACTTATTTTTATTTTTGATTTATTTTGTCAATTTAAAAAAATACGCATCGTGCTGTGCTGTTTGTGTTTGCTTGAGTGCATTCGCGCGCTCTCGCTTTCTCCACTTTACAATTTTTTTGTTATTATTTATCTATTCCTGAGAGTTTATCTTATTTTTTATTTGTTTATTTAAATGAATTCGACCAGTTGCCTGCCTTTCCTTCCATTATCCGTCACCGAGACAAACTGAACAAAGTTCTGAGGTCGACCTTGTAAAGATAAGGATTCAGGTCTGTCTGCTGTTTACCTTTGCTCCTGCGCGCACTGCCCTTCTCTCCACATTTATGTGTTTGTTTGTTTGTCTATCTAGTCTTTTGGGTTTTTATTTCTAATGAGGTCGACCAGTTGTCTATTTATTATTTTTTTTACTACGCATTAAGCTGCGCTGCTTGTCTTTGCTCCTGTGTGCTCGCGCACTCTCGCCTTTTCCACTCATTTTTTTTATTTATTTTTGATTTATTTTGTCAATTTAAAACAAAAATACGCATCGTGCTGTGCTGTTTGTGTTTGCTTGAGTGCATTCGAGTGCTCTCGCTTTCTCCACTTTACAATTTTTTGTTATTATTTATCTATTCCTGAGTGTTTATCTTATTTTCTATTTGTTTATTTAAATGAAGTCGACCAGTTGCCTGCCCTTCCTTCCATTATCCGTCACCGAGACAAACTGAACAAAGTTCTGAGGTCGACCTTGTAAAGATAAGGATTCAGATCTGTCTGCTGTTACCTTTGCTCCTGCGCGCACTGCCCTTCTCTCCACATTTATGTGTTTTTTTGTTTGTCTATCTAATCTTTTGGGTTTTTATTTCTAATGAGGTCGACCAGTTGTTTATTTATTATTTTTTTTACTACGCATCAAGCTGCGCTGCTTGTCTTTGCTCCTGTGTGCTCGCGCACTCTCGCCTTTTCCACTTATTTTTATTTTTGATTTATTTTTGATTTATTTTGTCAATTTAAAAAAAAATACGCATCGTGCTGTTCTGTTTGTGTTTGCTTGAGTGCATTCGCGCGCTCTCGCTTTCTGCACTTTACAATTTTTTTGTTATTATTTATCTATTCCTGAGTGTTTATCTTATTTTCTATTTGTTTATTTAAATGAAGTCGACCAGTTGCCTGCCCTTCCTTCCATTATCCGTCACCGAGACAAACTGAACAAAGTTCTGAGGTCGACCTTGTAAAGATAAGGATTCAGATCTGTCTGCTGTTTACCTTTGCTCCTGCGCGCACTGCCCTTCTCTCCACATTTATGTGTTTGTTTGTTTGTCCATCTAATCTTTTGGGTTTTTATTTCTAATGAGGTCGACCAGTTGTCTATTTATTATTTTTTTTACTACGCATCAAGCTGCGCTGCTTGTCTTTGCTCCTGTGTGCTCGCGCACTCTCGCCTTTTCCACTTATTTTTATTTTGGATTTATTTTTGATTTATTTTGTCAATTTAAAAAAAATACGCATAGTGCTGTGCTGTTTGTGTTTGCTTGAGTGCATTCGCGCGCTCTCGCTTTCTCCACTTTACAATTTTTTTGTTATTATTTATCTATTCCTGAGAGTTTATCTTATTTTTTATTTGTTTATTTAAATGAAGTCGACCAGTTTCCTGCCCTTCCTTCCATTATCCGTCACCGAGACAAACTGAACAAAGTTCTGAGGTCGACCTTGTAAAGATAAGGATTCAGGTGTGTCTGCTGTTTACCTTTTCTCCTGCCCGCACTGCCCTTCTCTCCACATTTATGTGTTTGTTTGTTTGTCTATCTAATCTTTTGGGTTTTTATTTCTAATGAGGTCGACCAGTTGTCTATTTATTATTTTTTTTTACTACGCATCAAGCTGCGCTGCTTGTGTTTGCTCCTGTGTGCTCGCGCACTCTCGCCTTTTCCACTTATTTTTATTTTTGATTTATTTTGTCAATTTAAAAAAAAATACGCATCGTGCTGTGCTGTTTGTGTTTGCTTGAGTGCATTCGCGCGCTCTCGCTTTCTCCACTTTACAAATTTTGTTATTATTTATCTATTCATGAGAGTTTACCTTATTTTTATTTGTTTATTTAAATGAAGTCGACCAGTTGCCTGCCCTTCCTTCCATTATCCGTCACCGAGACAAACTGAACAAAGTTCTGAGGTCGACCTTGTAAAGATAAGGATTTAGGTCTGTCTGCTGTTTACCTTTGCTCCTGCGCGCACTGCCCTTCTATCCACATTTATGTGTTTGTTTGTTTGTCTATCTAATCTTTTGGGTTTTTATTTCTAATGAGGTCGACCAGTTGTCTATCTATTATTTTTTTTACTATGCATCAAGCTGCTCTGCTTGTCTTTGCTCCTGTGTGCTCGTGCACTCTCGCCTTTTCCACTTATTTTTATTTTTGATTTATTTTTGATTTATTTTGTCAATTTAAAAAAAAATACGCATCGTGCTGTGCTGTTTGTGTTTGCTTGAGTGCATTCGCGGGCTCTCGCTTTCTCCACTTTACAATTTTTTTGTTATTATTTATCTATTCCTGAGAGTTTACCTTATTTTTTATTTGTTTATTTAAATGAAGTCGACCAGTTGCCTGCCCTTCCTTCCATTATCTGTCACCGAGACAAACTGAACAAAGTTCTGAGGTCGACCTTGTAAAGATAAGGATTCAGGTCTGTCTGCTGTTTACCTTTGCTCCTGCCTGCACTGCCCTTCTCTCCACATTTATGTGTTTGTTTGTTTGTCTATCTAATCTTTTGGGTTTTTATTTCTAATGAGGTCGACCAGTTGTCTATTTATTATTTTTTTTTACTACGCATCAAGCTGCGCTGCATGTCTTTGCTCCTGTGTGCTCGCGCACTCTCGCCTTTTCCACTTATTTTTATTTTTGATTCATTTTTGATTTTTTTTGTCAATTTAAAAAAAAATATGCATCGTGCTGTGCTCTTTGTGTTTGCTTGAGTGCATTCGCGCGCTCTCGCTTTCTCCACTTTACAATTTTTTTGTTATTATTTATCTATTCCTGAGAGTTTATCTTATTTTTTATTTGTTTATTTAAATGAAGTCGACCAGTTGCCTGCCCTTCCTTCCATTATCTGTCACCGAGACAAACTGAACAAAGTCCTGAGGTCGACCTTGTAAAGATAAGGACTCAGGTCTGTCTGCTGTTTACCTTTGCTCCTGAGCGCACTGCCCTTCTCTCCACATTTATGTGTTTGTTTGTTTGTCTATCTAATCTTTTGGGTTTTTATTTCTAATGAGGTCGACCAGTTGTCTATTTATTATTTTTTTTACTACGCATCAAGCTGCGCTGCTTGTCTTTGCTCCTGTGTGCTCGTGCACTCTCGCCTTTTCCACTTATTTTTATTTTTGATTTATTTTTTATTTATTTTGTCAATTTAAAAAAAAATACGCATCGTGCTGTGCTGTTTGTGTTTGCTTGAGTGCATTCTCGCGCTCTCGCTTTCTCCACTTTACAATTTTTGTTATTATTTATCTATTCCTGAGAGTTTATCTTATTTTTATTTGTTTATTTAAATGAAGTCGACCAGTTGCCTGCCCTTCCTTCCATTATCCGTCACCGAGACAAACTGAACAAAGTTCTGAGGTCGACCTTGTAAAGATAAGGATTCAGGTCTGTCTGCTGTTTACCTTTGCTCCTGCGCGCACTGCCCTTCTCTCCACATTTATGTGTTTGTTTGTTTGTCTATCTAATCTTTTGGGTTTTTATTTCTAATGAGGTCGACCAGTTGTCTATTTATTATTTTTTTTACTACGCATCAAGCTGCGCTGCTTGTCTTTGCTCCTGTGTGCTCGGGCACTCTCGCCTTTTCCACTTATTTTTATTTTTTTATTTATTTTTGATTTATTTTGTCAATTTAAAAAAAATACGCATCGTGCTGTGCTGTTTGTGTTTGCTTGAGTGCATTCGCGCGCTCTCGCTTTCTCCACTTTACAATTTTTTTGTTATTATTTATCTATTCCTGAGAGTTTATCTTATTTTTTATTTGTTTATTTAAAAGAAGTCGACCAGTTGCCTGCCCTTCCTTCCATTATCCGTCACCGAGACAAACTGAACAAAGTTCTGAGGTCGACCTTGTAAAGATAAGGATTCAGGTCTGTCTGCTGTTTACCTTTGCTCCTGCGCGCACTGCCCTTCTCTCCACATTTATGTGTTTGTTTGTTTGTCTATCTAATCTTTTGGGTTTTTATTTCTAATGAGGTCGACCAGTTGTCTATTTATTATTTTTTTTTACTACGCATCAAGCTGCGCTGCTTGTCTTTGCTCCTGTGTGCTCGCGCACTCTCGCCTTTTCCACTCATTATTTTTTTATTTATTTTTGATTTATTTTGTCAATTTAAAAAAAAATACGCATCGTGCTGTGCTGTTTGTGTTTGCTTGAGTGCATTCGCGCGCTCTCACTTTCTCCACTTTACGATTTTTTTGTTATTATTTATCTATTCCTGAGTGTTTATCTTATTTTCTATTTGTTTATTTAAATGAAGTCGACCAGTTGCCTGCCCTTCCTTCCATTATCCGTCACCGAGACAAACTGAACAAAGTTCTGAGGTCGACCTTGTAAAGATAAGGATTCAGGTCTGTCTGCTGTTTACCTTTGCTCCTGCGCGCACTGCCCTTCTCTCCACATTTATGTGTTTGTTTGTTTGTCTATCTAATCTTTTGGGTTTTTATTTCTAATGAGGTCGACCAGTTGTCTATTTATTATTTTTTTTACTACGCATCAAGCTGCGCTGCTTGTCTTTGCTCCTGTGTGCTCGCGCACTCTCGCCTTTTCCACTTATTTTTATTTTTGATTTATTTTTGATTTATTTTGTCAATTTAAAAAAAAATACGCATCGTGCTGTGCTGTTTGTGTTTGCTTGAGTGCATTCGCGCGCTCTCGCTTTCTCCACTTTACAATTTTTTTGTTATTATTTATCTATTCCTGAGAGTTTATCTTATTTTTTATTTGTTTATTTAAATGAAGTCGACCAGTTGCCTGCCCTTCCTTCCATTATCCGTCACCTAGACAAACTGAACAAAGTTCTGAGGTCGACCTTGTAAAGATAAGGATTCAGGTCTGTCTGCTGTTTACCTTTGCTCCTGCGCGCACTGCCCTTCTCTCCACATTTATGTGTTTGTTTGTTTGTCTATCTAATCTTTTGGGTTTTTATTTCTAATGAGGTCGACCAGTTGTCTATTTATTATTTTTTTTAACTACGCATCAAGCTGCGCTGCTTGTCTTTGCTCCTGTGTGCTCGCGCACTCTCGCCTTTTCCACTTATTTTTATTTTCGATTTATTTTTGATTTATTTTGTCAATTTAAAAAAAAATACGCATCGTGCTGTGCTGTTTGTGTTTGCTTGAGTGCATTCGCGTGCTCTCGCTTTCTCCACTTTACAATTTTTTTGTTATTATTTATCTATTCCTGAGAGTTTATCTTATTTTTATTTGTTTATTTAAATGAAGTCGACCAGTTGCCTGCCCTTCCTTCCATTATCCGTCACCGAGACAAACTGAACAAAGTTCTGAGGTCGACCTTGTAAAGATAAGGATTCAGGTCTGTCTGCTGTTTACCTTTGCTCCTGCGCGCACTGCCCTTCTCTCCACATTTATGTGTTTGTTTGTTTGTCTATCTAATCTTTTGGGTTTTTATTTCTAAAGAGGTCGACCAGTTGTCTATTTATTATTTTTTTTACTACGCATCAAGCTGCGCTGCTTGTCTTTGCTCCTGTGTGCTCGCGCACTCTCGCCTTTTCCACTTATTTTTTTTTGGATTTATTTTGTCAATTTAAAAAAAATACGCATCGTGCTGTGCTCTTTGTGTTTGCTTGAGTGCATTCGCGCGCTCTCGCTTTCTCCACTTTACAATTTTTTTGTTATTATTTATCTATTCCTGAGAGTTTATCTTATTTTTTATTTGTTTATTTAAATGAAGTCGACCAGTTGCCTGCCCTTCCTTCCATTATCCGTCACCGAGACAAACTGAACAAAGTTCTGAGGTCGACCTTGTAAAGATAAGGATTCAGGTCTGTCTGCTGTTTACCTTTGCTCCTGCGCGCACTGCCCTTCTCTCCACATTTATGTGTTTGTTTGTTTGTCTATCTAATCTTTTGGGGTTTTATTTCTAATGAGGTCGACCAGTTGTCTATTTATTATTTTTTTTACTACGCATCAAGCTGCGCTGCTTGTCTTTGCTCCTGTGTGCTCGCGCACTCTCGCCTTTTCCACTTATTTTTATTTTTGATTTATTTTTGATTTATTTTGTCAATTTAAAAAAAATACGCATCGTGCTGTGCTGTTTGTGTTTGCTTGAGTGCATTCGCGCGCTCTCGCTTTCTCCACTTTACAATTTTTTTGTTATTATTTATCTATTCCTGAGAGTTTATCTTATTTTTTATTTGTTTATTTAAATGAAGTCGACCAGTTGCCTGCCCTTCCTTCCATTATCCGTCACCTAGACAAACTGAACAAAGTTCCGAGGTCGACCTTGTAAAGATAAGGATTCAGGTCTGTCTGCTGTTTACCTTTGCTCCTGCGCGCACTGCCCTTCTCTCCAAATTTATGTGTTTGTTTGTTTGTCTATCTAATCTTTTGGGTTTTTATTTCTAATGAGGTCGACCAGTTGTCTATTTATTATTTTTTTTAACTACGCATCAAGCTTCGCTGCTTGTCGTTGCTCCTGTGTGCTCGCGCACTCTCGCCTTTTCCACTTATTTTTATTTTCGATTTATTTTTGATTTATTTTGTCAATTTAAAAAAAAATACGCATCGTGCTGTGCTGTTTGTGTTTGCTTGAGTGCATTCGCGTGCTCTCGCTTTCTCCACTTTACAATTTTTTTGTTATTATTATCTATTCCTGAGAGTTTATCTTATTTTATATTTGTTTATTTAAATGAAGTCGACCAGTTGCCTGCCCTTCCTTCCATTATCCGTCACCGAGCCAAACTGAACAAAGCTCTGAGGTCGACCTTGTAAAGATAAGGATTCAGGTCTGTCTGCTGTTTACCTTTGCTCCTGCGCGCACTGCCCTTCCCTCCACATTTATGTGTTTGTTTGTTTGTCTATCTAATCTTTTGGGTTTTTATTTCTAAAGAGGTCGACCAGTTGTCTATTTATTATTTTTTTTACTACGCATCAAGCTGCGCTGCTTGTCTTTGCTCCTGTGTGCTCGCGCACTCTCGCCTTTTCCACTTATTTTTTTTTGGATTTATTTTGTCAATTTAAAAAAAATACGCATCGTGCTGTGCTCTTTGTGTTTGCTTGAGTGCACTCGCGCGCTCTCGCTTTCTCCACTTTACAATTTTTTTGTTATTATTTATCTATTCCTGAGAGTTTATCTTATTTTTTATTTGTTTATTTAAATGAAGTCGACCAGTTGCCTGCCCTTCCTTCCATTATCCGTCACCGAGACAAACTGAACAAAGTTCTGAGGTCGACCTTGTAAAGATAAGGATTCAGGTCTGTCTGCTGTTTACCTTTGCTCCTGCGCGCACTGCCCTTCTCTCCACATTTATGTGTTTGTTTGTTTGTCTATCTAATCTTTTGGGGTTTTATTTCTAATGAGGTCGACCAGTTGTCTATTTATTATTTTTTTTACTACGCATCAAGCTGCGCTGCTTGTCTTTGCTCCTGTGTGCTCCCGCACTCTCGCCTTTTCCACTTATTTTTATTTTTGATTTATTTTTGATTTATTTTGTCAATTTAAAAAAAAATACGCATCGTGCTGTGCTGTTTGTGTTTGCTTGAGTGCATTCGCGCGCTCTCTCTTTCTCCACTTTACAATTTTTTTGTTATTATTTATCTATTCCTGAGAGTTTATCTTATTTTTTATTTGTTTATTTAAATGAAGTCGACCAGTTGCCTGCCCTTCCTTCCATGATCCGTCACCTAGACAAACTGAACAAAGTTCTGAGGTTGACCTTGTAAAGATAAGGATTCAGGTCTGTATGCTGTTTACCTTTGCTCCTGCGCGCACTGTCCTTCTCTGCACATTTATGTGTTTGTTTGTTTGTCTATCTAATCTTTTGGGTTTTTATTTCTAATGAGGTCGACCAGTTGTCTATTTATTATTTTTTTTAACTACGCATCAAGCTGCGCTGCTTGTCTTTGCTCCTGTGTGCTCGCGCACTGTCGCCTTTTCCACTTATTTTTATTTTTGATTTATTTTGTCAATTTAAAAAAAAATACGCATCGTGCTGTGCTCTTTGTGTTTGCTTGAGTGCACTCGCGCGCTCTCGCTTTCTCCACTTTACAATTTTTTTGTTATTATTTACCTATTCCTGAGAGTTTATCTTATTATTTATTTTTTTATTTAAATGAAGTCGACCAGTTGCCTCCCCTTCCTTCCATTATCCGTCACCGAGACAAACTGAACAAAGTTCTGAGGTCGACCTTGTAAAGATAAGGATTCAGGTCTGTCTGCTGTTTACCTTTGCTCCTGCGCGCACTGCCCTTCTCTCCACATTTATGTGTTTGTTTGTTTGTCTATCTAATCTTTTGGGTTTTTATTTCTAAAGAGGTCGACCAGTTGTCTATTTATTATTTTTTTTACTACGCATCAAGCTGCGCTGCTTGTCTTTGCTCCTGTGTGCTCGCGCACTGTCGCCTTTTCCACTTATTTTTATTTTTGATTTATTTTGTCAATTTAAAAAAAAATACGCATCGTGCTGTGCTCTTTGTGTTTGCTTGAGTGCACTCGCGCGCTCTCGCTTTCTCCACTTTACAATTTTTTTGTTATTATTTATCTATTCCTGAGAGTTTATCTTATTTTTTATTTTTTTATTTAAATGAAGTCGACCAGTTGCCTCCCCTTCCTTCCATTATCCGTCACCGAGACAAACTGAACAAAGTTCTGAGGTCGACCTTGTAAAGATAAGGATTCAGGTCTGTCTGCTGTTTACCTTTGCTCCTGCGCGCACTGCCCTTCTCTCCACATTTATGTGTTTGTTTGTTTGTCTATCTAATCTTTTGGGTTTTTATTTCTAAAGAGGTCGACCAGTTGTCTATTTATTATTTTTTTTACTACGCATCAAGCTGCGCTGCTTGTCTTTGCTCCTGTGTGCTCGCGCACTCTCGCCTTTTCCACTTATTTTTATTTTTGATTTATTTTTGATTTATTTTGTCAATTTAAAAAAAAATACGTATCGTGCTGTGCTGTTTGTGTTTGCTTGAGTGCATTCGCGCGCTCTCGCTTTCTCCACTTTACAATTTTTTTGTTATTATTTATCTATTCCTGAGAGTTTATCTTATTTTTTATTTGTTTATTTAAATGAAGTCGACCAGTTGCCTGCCCTTCCTTCCATTATCCGTCACCGAGACAAACTGAACAAAGTTCTGAGGTCGACCTTGTAAAGATAAGGATTCAGGTTTGTCTGCAGTTTACCTTTGCTCCTGCGCGCACTGCCCTTCTCTCCACATTTATGTGTTTGTTTGTTTGTCTATCTAATCTTTTGGGGTTTTATTTCTAATGAGGTCGACCAGTTGTCTATTTATTATTTTTTTTACTACGCATCAAGCTGCGCTGCTTGTCTTTGCTCCTGTGTGCTCGCGCACTCTCGCCTTTTCCACTTATTTTTATTTTTGATTTATTTTGTCAATTTAAAAAAAAAATACGCATCGTGCTTTGCTGTTTGAGTTTGCTTGAGTGCATTCGCGCGCTGTCTCTTTCTCCACTTTACAATTTTTTTGTTATTATTTATCTATTCCTGAGAGTTTATCTTATTTTTTATTTGTTTATTTAAATGAAGTCGACCAGTTGCCTGCCCTTCCTTCCATGATCCGTCACCTAGACAAACTGAACAAAGTTCTGAGGTTGACCTTGTAAAGATAAGGATTCAGGTCTGTATGCTGTTTACCTTTGCTCCTGCGCGCACTGCCCTTCTCTCCACATTTATGTGTTTGTTTGTTTGTCTATCTAATCTTTTGGGTTTTTATTTCTAATGAGGTCGACCAGTTGTCTATATATTATTTTTTTTAACTACGCATCAAGATGCGCTGCTTGTCTTTGCTTCTGTGTGCTCGCGCACTCTCGCCTTTTCCACTTATTTTTATTTTTGATTTATTTTGTCAATTTAAAAAAATACGCATCGTGCTGTGCTGTTTGTGTTTGCTTGAGTGCATTCGCGCGCTCTCGCTTTCTCCACTTTACAATTTTTTTGTTATTATTTATCTATTCCTGAGAGTTTATCTTATTTTTTATTTGTTTATTTAAATGAATTCGACCAGTTGCCTGCCCTTCCTTCCATTATCCGTCACCGAGACAAACTGAACAAAGTTCTGAGGTCGACCTTGTAAAGATAAGGATTCAGGTCTGTCTGCTGTTTACCTTTGCTCCTGCGCGCACTGCCCTTCTCTCCACATTTATGTGTTTGTTTGTTTGTCTATCTAATCTTTTGGGTTTTTATTTCTAATGAGGTCGACCAGTTGTCTATTTATTATTTTTTTTACTACGCATCAAGCTGCGCTGCTTGTCTTTGCTCCTGTGTGCTCGCGCACTCTCGCCTTTTCCACTCATTTTTTTTTATTTATTTTTGATTTATTTTGTCAATTTAAAACAAAAATACGCATCGTGCTGTGCTGTTTGTGTTTGCTTGAGTGCATTCGAGTGCTCTCGCTTTCTCCACTTTACAATTTTTTTGTTATTATTTATCTATTCCTGAGTGTTTATCTCATTTTCTATTTGTTTATTTAAATGAAGTCGACCAGTTGCCTGCCCTTCCTTCCATTATCCGTCACCGAGACAAACTGAACAAAGTTCTGAGGTCGACCTTGTAAAGATAAGGATTC
Organism: Perognathus longimembris pacificus; assembly: GCF_023159225.1. Classification (NCBI taxonomy): domain Eukaryota; kingdom Metazoa; phylum Chordata; class Mammalia; order Rodentia; family Heteromyidae; genus Perognathus; species Perognathus longimembris. Next base: position 16,857 of record NW_025956979.1, read on the forward strand.
AGATCTGTCTGCTGTTACCTTTGCTCCTGCGCGCACTGCCCTTCTCTCCACATTTATGTGTTTTTTTGTTTGTCTATCTAATCTTTTGGGTTTTTATTTCTAATGAGGTCGACCAGTTGTTTATTTATTATTTTTTTTACTACGCATCAAGCTGCGCTGCTTGTCTTTGCTCCTGTGTGCTCGCGCACTCTCGCCTTTCCCACTTATTTTTATTTTTGATTTATTTTTGATTTATTTTGTCAATTTAAAAAAAATTACGCATCGTGCTGTTCTGTTTGTGTTTGCTTGAGTGCATTCGCGCGCTCTCGCTTTCTGCACTTTACAATTTTTTTGTTATTATTTATCTATTCCTGAGTGTTTATCTTATTTTCTATTTGTTTATTTAAATGAAGTCGACCAGTTGCCTGCCCTTCCTTCCATTATCCGTCACCGAGACAAACTGAACAAAGTTCTGAAGTCGACCTTGTAAAGATAAGGATTCAGGTCTGTCTGCTGTTTACCTTTGCTCCTGCGCGCACTGCCCTTCTCTCCAAATTTATGTGTTTGTTTGTTTGTCTATCTAATCTTTTGGGTTTTTATTTCTAATGAGGTCGACCAGTTGTCTATTTATTATTTTTTTTAACTACGCATCAAGCTTCGCTGCTTGTCGTTGCTCCTGTGTGCTCGCGCACTCTCGCCTTTTCCACTTATTTTTATTTTCGATTTATTTTTGATTTATTTTGTCAATTTAAAAAAAAATACGCATCGTGCTGTGCTGTTTGTGTTTGCTTGAGTGCATTCGCGTGCTCTCGCTTTCTCCACTTTACAATTTTTTTGTTATTATTATCTATTCCTGAGAGTTTATCTTATTTTATATTTGTTTATTTAAATGAAGTCGACCAGTTGCCTGCCCTTCCTTCCATTATCCGTCACCGAGCCAAACTGAACAAAGCTCTGAGGTCGACCTTGTAAAGATAAGGATTCAGGTCTGTCTGCTGTTTACCTTTGCTCCTGCGCGCACTGCCCTTCCCTCCACATTTATGTGTTTGTTTGTTTGTCTATCTAATCTTTTGGGTTTTTATTTCTAAAGAGGTCGACCAGTTGTCTATTTATTATTTTTTTTACTACGCATCAAGCTGCGCTGCTTGTCTTTGCTCCTGTGTGCTCGCGCACTCTCGCCTTTTCCACTTATTTTTTTTTGGATTTATTTTGTCAATTTAAAAAAAATACGCATCGTGCTGTGCTCTTTGTGTTTGCTTGAGTGCACTCGCGCGCTCTCGCTTTCTCCACTTTACAATTTTTTTGTTATTATTTATCTATTCCTGAGAGTTTATCTTATTTTTTATTTGTTTATTTAAATGAAGTCGACCAGTTGCCTGCCCTTCCTTCCATTATCCGTCACCGAGACAAACTGAACAAAGTTCTGAGGTCGACCTTGTAAAGATAAGGATTCAGGTCTGTCTGCTGTTTACCTTTGCTCCTGCGCGCACTGCCCTTCTCTCCACATTTATGTGTTTGTTTGTTTGTCTATCTAATCTTTTGGGGTTTTATTTCTAATGAGGTCGACCAGTTGTCTATTTATTATTTTTTTTACTACGCATCAAGCTGCGCTGCTTGTCTTTGCTCCTGTGTGCTCCCGCACTCTCGCCTTTTCCACTTATTTTTATTTTTGATTTATTTTTGATTTATTTTGTCAATTTAAAAAAAAATACGCATCGTGCTGTGCTGTTTGTGTTTGCTTGAGTGCATTCGCGCGCTCTCTCTTTCTCCACTTTACAATTTTTTTGTTATTATTTATCTATTCCTGAGAGTTTATCTTATTTTTTATTTGTTTATTTAAATGAAGTCGACCAGTTGCCTGCCCTTCCTTCCATGATCCGTCACCTAGACAAACTGAACAAAGTTCTGAGGTTGACCTTGTAAAGATAAGGATTCAGGTCTGTATGCTGTTTACCTTTGCTCCTGCGCGCACTGTCCTTCTCTGCACATTTATGTGTTTGTTTGTTTGTCTATCTAATCTTTTGGGTTTTTATTTCTAATGAGGTCGACCAGTTGTCTATTTATTATTTTTTTTAACTACGCATCAAGCTGCGCTGCTTGTCTTTGCTCCTGTGTGCTCGCGCACTGTCGCCTTTTCCACTTATTTTTATTTTTGATTTATTTTGTCAATTTAAAAAAAAATACGCATCGTGCTGTGCTCTTTGTGTTTGCTTGAGTGCACTCGCGCGCTCTCGCTTTCTCCACTTTACAATTTTTTTGTTATTATTTACCTATTCCTGAGAGTTTATCTTATTATTTATTTTTTTATTTAAATGAAGTCGACCAGTTGCCTCCCCTTCCTTCCATTATCCGTCACCGAGACAAACTGAACAAAGTTCTGAGGTCGACCTTGTAAAGATAAGGATTCAGGTCTGTCTGCTGTTTACCTTTGCTCCTGCGCGCACTGCCCTTCTCTCCACATTTATGTGTTTGTTTGTTTGTCTATCTAATCTTTTGGGTTTTTATTTCTAAAGAGGTCGACCAGTTGTCTATTTATTATTTTTTTTACTACGCATCAAGCTGCGCTGCTTGTCTTTGCTCCTGTGTGCTCGCGCACTGTCGCCTTTTCCACTTATTTTTATTTTTGATTTATTTTGTCAATTTAAAAAAAAATACGCATCGTGCTGTGCTCTTTGTGTTTGCTTGAGTGCACTCGCGCGCTCTCGCTTTCTCCACTTTACAATTTTTTTGTTATTATTTATCTATTCCTGAGAGTTTATCTTATTTTTTATTTTTTTATTTAAATGAAGTCGACCAGTTGCCTCCCCTTCCTTCCATTATCCGTCACCGAGACAAACTGAACAAAGTTCTGAGGTCGACCTTGTAAAGATAAGGATTCAGGTCTGTCTGCTGTTTACCTTTGCTCCTGCGCGCACTGCCCTTCTCTCCACATTTATGTGTTTGTTTGTTTGTCTATCTAATCTTTTGGGTTTTTATTTCTAAAGAGGTCGACCAGTTGTCTATTTATTATTTTTTTTACTACGCATCAAGCTGCGCTGCTTGTCTTTGCTCCTGTGTGCTCGCGCACTCTCGCCTTTTCCACTTATTTTTATTTTTGATTTATTTTTGATTTATTTTGTCAATTTAAAAAAAAATACGTATCGTGCTGTGCTGTTTGTGTTTGCTTGAGTGCATTCGCGCGCTCTCGCTTTCTCCACTTTACAATTTTTTTGTTATTATTTATCTATTCCTGAGAGTTTATCTTATTTTTTATTTGTTTATTTAAATGAAGTCGACCAGTTGCCTGCCCTTCCTTCCATTATCCGTCACCGAGACAAACTGAACAAAGTTCTGAGGTCGACCTTGTAAAGATAAGGATTCAGGTTTGTCTGCAGTTTACCTTTGCTCCTGCGCGCACTGCCCTTCTCTCCACATTTATGTGTTTGTTTGTTTGTCTATCTAATCTTTTGGGTTTTTATTTCTAATGAGGTCGACCAGTTGTCTATTTATTATTTTTTTTACTACGCATCAAGCTGCGCTGCTTGTCTTTGCTCCTGTGTGCTCGGGCACTCTCGCCTTTTCCACTTATTTTTATTTTTGATTTATTTTGTCAATTTAAAAAAAATACGCATCGTGCTGTGCTGTTTGTGTTTGCTTGAGTGCATTCGCGCGCTCTCGCTTTCTCCACTTTACAATTTTTTTGTTATTATTTATCTATTCCTGAGAGTTTATCTTATTTTTTATTTGTTTATTTAAAAGAAGTCGACCAGTTGCCTGCCCTTCCTTCCATTATCCGTCACCGAGACAAACTGAACAAAGTTCTGAGGTCGACCTTGTAAAGATAAGGATTCAGGTCTGTCTGCTGTTTACCTTTGCTCCTGCGCGCACTGCCCTTCTCTCCACATTTATGTGTTTGTTTGTTTGTCTATCTAATCTTTTGGGTTTTTATTTCTAATGAGGTCGACCAGTTGTCTATTTATTATTTTTTTTACTACGCATCAAGCTGCGCTGCTTGTCTTTGCTCCTGTGTGCTCGCGCACTCTCGCCTTTTCCACTCATTATTTTTTTATTTATTTTTGATTTATTTTGTCAATTTAAAAAAAAATACGCATCGTGCTGTGCTGTTTGTGTTTGCTTGAGTGCATTCGCGCGCTCTCGCTTTCTCCACTTTACAATTTTTTTGTTATTATTTATCTATTCCTGAGAGTTTATCTTATTTTTTATTTGTTTATTTAAATGAAGTCGACCAGTTGCCTGCCCTTCCTTCCATTATCCGTCACCGAGACAAACTGAACAAAGTTCTGAGGTCGACCTTGTAAAGATAAGGATTCAGGTCTGTCTGCTGTTTACCTTTGCTCCTGCGCGCACTGCCCTTCTCTCCACATTTATGTGTTTGTTTGTTTGTCTATCTAATCTTTTGGGTTTTTATTTCTAATGAGGTCGACCAGTTGTCTATTTATTATTTTTTTTACTACGCATCAAGCTGCGCTGCTTGTCTTTGCTCCTGTGTGCTCGCGCACTCTCGCCTTTTCCACTTATTTTTATTTTATTTATTTTTGATTTATTTTGTCAATTTAAAAAAAAATACGCATCGTGCTGTGCTGTTTGTGTTTGCTTGAGTGCATTCGCGCGCTCTCGCTTTCTCCACTTTACAATTTTTTTGTTATTATTTATCTATTCCTGAGAGTTTATCTTATTTTTTATTTGTTTATTTAAATGAAGTCGACCAGTTGCCTGCCCTTCCTTCCATTATCCGTCACCGAGACAAACTGAACAAAGTTCTGAGGTCGACCTTGTAAAGATAAGGATTCAGGTCTGTCTGCTGTTTACCTTTGCTCCTGCGCGCACTGCCCTTCTCTCCACATTTATGTGTTTGTTTGTTTGTCTATCTAATCTTTTGGGTTTTTATTTCTAATGAGGTCGACCAGTTGTCTATTTATTATTTTTTTTACTACGCATCAAGCTGCGCTGCTTGTCTTTGCTCCTGTGTGCTCGCGCACTCTCGCCTTTTCCACTTATTTTTATTTTTGATTTATTTTTGATTTATTTTGTCAATTTAAAAAAAATACGCATCGTGCTGTGCTGTTTGTGTTTGCTTGAGTGCATTCGCGCGCTCTCGCTTTCTGCCACTTTACAATTTTTTTGTTATTATTTATCTATTCCTGAGAGTTTATCTTATTTTCTATTTGTTTATTTAAATGAAGTCGACCAGTTGCCTGCCCTTCCTTCCATTATCCGTCACCGAGACAAACTGAACAAAGTTCTGAGGTCGACCTTGTAAAGATAAGGATTCAGGTCTGTCTGCTGTTTACCTTTGCTCCTGCGCGCACTGCCCTTCTCTCCACATTTATGTGTTTGTTTGTTTGTCTATCTAATCTTTTGGGTTTTTATTTCTAATGAGGTCGACCAGTTGTCTATTTATTATTTTTTTTACTACGCATCAAGCTGCGCTGCTTGTCTTTGCTCCTGTGTGCTCGCGCACTCTCGCCTTTTCCACTTATTTTTATTTTGGATTTATTTTTGATTTATTTTGTCAATTTAAAAAAAAATACGCATCGTGCTGTGCTGTTTGTGTTTGCTTGAGTGCATTCGCGCGCTCTCGCTTTCTCCACTTTACAATTTTTTTGTTATTATTTATCTATTCCTGAGAGTTTATCTTATTTTTTATTTGTTTATTTAAATGAAGTCGACCAGTTGCCTGCCCTTCCTTCCATTATCCGTCACCGAGACAAACTGAACAAAGTTCTGAGGTCGACCTTGTAAAGATAAGGATTCAGGTCTGTCTGCTGTTTACCTTTGCTCCTGCGCGCACTGCCCTTCTCTCCACATTTATGTGTTTGTTTGTTTGTCTATCTAATCTTTTGGGTTTTTATTTCTAATGAGGTCGACCAGTTGTCTATTTATTATTTTTTTTACTACGCATCAAGCTGCGCTGCTTGTCTTTGCTCCTGTGTGCTCGCGCACTCTCGCCTTTTCCACTTATTTTTATTTTGGATTTATTTTGTCAATTTAAAAAAAAATACGCATCGTGCTGTGCTGTTTGTGTTTGCTTGAGTGCATTCGCGCGCTCTCGCTTTCTCCACTTTACAATTTTTTTGTTATTATTTATCTATTCCTGAGAGTTTATCTTATTTTTTATTTGTTTATTTAAATGAAGTCGACCAGTTGCCTGCCCTTCCTTCCATTATCCGTCACCTAGACAAACTGAACAAAGTTCTGAGGTCGACCTTGTAAAGATAAGGATTCAGGTCTGTCTGCTGTTTACCTTTGCTCCTGCGCGCACTGCCCTTCTCTCCACATTTATGTGTTTGTTTGTTTGTCTATCTAATCTTTTGGGTTTTTATTTCTAATGAGGTCGACCAGTTGTCTATTTATTATTTTTTTTACTACGCATCAAGCTTCGCTGCTTGTCTTTGCTCCTGTGTGCTCGCGCACTCTCGCCTTTTCCACTTATTTTTATTTTGATTTATTTTTGATTTATTTTGTCAATTTAAAAAAAAATACGCATCGTGCTGTGCTGTTTGTGTTTGCTTGAGTGCATTCGCGCGCTCTCGCTTTCTCCACTTTACAATTTTTTTGTTATTATTTATCTATTCCTGAGAGTTTATCTTATTTTTTATTTGTTTATTTAAATGAAGTCGACCAGTTGCCTGCCCTTCCTTCCATTATCCGTCACCGAGACAAACTGAACAAAGTTCTGAGGTCGACCTTGTAAAGATAAGGATTCAGGTCTGTCTGCTGTTTACCTTTGCTCCTGCGCGCACTGCCCTTCTCTCCACATTTATGTGTTTGTTTGTTTGTCTATCTAATCTTTTGGGTTTTTATTTCTAAAGGTCGACCAGTTGTCTATTTATTATTTTTTTTACTACGCATCAAGCTGCGCTGCTTGTCTTTGCTCCTGTGTGCTCGCGCACTCTCGCCTTTTCCACTTATTTTTATTTTTGATTTATTTTGTCAATTTAAAAAAAAATACGCATCGTGCTGTGCTGTTTGTGTTTGCTTGAGTGCATTCGCGCGCTCTCGCTTTCTCCACTTTACAATTTTTTTGTTATTATTTATCTATTCCTGAGAGTTTATCTTATTTTTATTTGTTTATTTAAATGAAGTCGACCAGTTGCCTGCCCTTCCTTCCATTATCCGTCACCGAGACAAACTGAACAAAGTTCTGAGGTCGACCTTGTAAAGATAAGGATTCAGGTCTGTCTGCTGTTTACCTTTGCTCCTGCGCGCACTGCCCTTCTCTCCACATTTATGTGTTTGTTTGTTTGTCTATCTAATCTTTTGGGTTTTATTTCTAATGAGGTCGACCAGTTGTCTATTTATTATTTTTTTTACTACGCATCAAGCTGCGTCTGCTTGTCTTTGCTCCTGTGTGCTCGTGCACTCTCGCCTTTTCCACTTATTTTTATTTTTGATTTATTTTTGATTTATTTTGTCAATTTAAAAAAAAATACGCATCGTGCTGTGCTGTTTGTGTTTGCTTGAGTGCATTCGCGCGCTCTCGCTTTCTCCACTTTACAATTTTTTTGTTATTATTTATCTATTCCTGAGAGTTTATCTTATTTTTTATTTGTTTATTTAAATGAAGTCGACCAGTTGCCTGCCCTTCCTTCCATTATCCGTCACCGAGACAAACTGAACAAAGTTCTGAGGTCGACCTTGTAAAGATAAGGATTCAGGTCTGTCTGCTGTTTACCTTTGCTCCTGCGCGCACTGCCCTTCTCTCCACATTTATGTGTTTGTTTGTTTGTCTATCTAATCTTTTGGGTTTTTATTTCTAATGAGGTCGACCAGTTGTCTATTTATTATTTTTTTTACTACGCATCAAGCTGCGCTGCTTGTCTTTGCTCCTGTGTGCTCGCGCACTCTCGCCTTTTCCACTTATTTTTATTTTTGATTCATTTTTGATTTATTTGTCAATTTAAAAAAAAATACGCATCGTGCTGTGCTCTTTGTGTTTGCTTGAGTGCATTCGCGCGCTCTCGCTTTCTCCACTTTACAATTTTTTTGTTATTATTTATCTATTCCTGAGAGTTTATCTTATTATTTATTTGTTTATTTAAATGAAGTCGACCAGTTGCCTGCCCTTCCTTCCATTATCCGTCACCGAGACAAACTGAACAAAGTTCTGAGGTCGACCTTGTAAAGATAAGGATTCAGGTCTGTCTGCTGTTTACCTTTGCTCCTGCGCGCACTGCCCTTCTCTCCACATTTATGTGTTTGTTTGTTTGTCTATCTAATCTTTTGGGTTTTTATTTCTAATGAGGTCGACCAGTTGTCTATTTATTATTTTTTTTACTACGCATCAAGCTGCGCTGCTTGTCTTTGCTCCTGTGTGCTCGGCACTCTCGCCTTTTCCACTTATTTTTATTTTTTATTTATTTGATTTATTTTGTCAATTTAAAAAAAAATACGCATCGTGCTGTGCTGTTTGTGTTTGCTTGAGTGCATTCGCGCGCTCTCGCTTTCTCCACTTTACAATTTTTTTGTTATTATTTATCTATTCCTGAGAGTTTATCTTATTTTTTATTTGTTTATTTAAATGAAGTCGACCAGTTGCCTGCCCTTCCTTCCATTATCCGTCACCGAGACAAACTGAACAAAGTTCTGAGGTCGACCTTGTAAAGATAAGGATTCAGGTCTGTCTGCTGTTTACCTTTGCTCCTGCGCGCACTGCCCTTCTCTCCACATTTATGTGTTTGTTTGTTTGTCTATCTAATCTTTTGGGTTTTTATTTCTAATGAGGTCGACCAGTTGTCTATTTATTATTTTTTTTACTACGCATCAAGCTGCGCTGCTTGTCTTTGCTCCTGTGTGCTCGCGCACTCTCGCCTTTTCCACTTATTTTTATTTTTGATTTATTTTTGATTTATTTTGTCAATTTAAAACAAAAATACGCATCGTGCTGTGCTGTTTGTGTTTGCTTGAGTGCATTCGCGCGCTCTCGCTTTCTCCACTTTACAATTTTTTTGTTATTATTTATCTATTCCTGAGAGTTTATCTTATTTTTTATTTGTTTATTTAAATGAAGTCGACCAGTTGCCTGCCCTTCCTTCCATTATCCGTCACCGAGACAAACTGAACAAAGTTCTGAGGTCGACCTTGTAAAGATAAGGATTCAGGTCTGTCTGCTTTTACCTTTGCTCCTGCGCGCACTGCCCTTCTCTCCACATTTATGTGTTTGTTTGTTTGTCTATCTAATCTTTTGGGTTTTTATTTCTAATGAGGTCGACCAGTTGTCTATTTATTATTTTTTTTACTACGCATCAAGCTGCGCTGCTTGTCTTTGCTCCTGTGTGCTCGCGCACTCTCGCCTTTTCCACTTATTTTTATTTTTGATTTATTTTTGTTATTTTGTCAATTTAAAAAAAAATACGCATCGTGCTGTGCTGTTTGTGTTTGCTTGAGTGCATTCGCGCGCTCTCGCTTTCTCCACTTTACAATTTTTTTGTTATTATTTATCTATTCCTGAGAGTTTATCTTATTTTTTACTTGTTTATTTAAATGAAGTCGACCAGTTGCCTGCCCTTCCTTCCATTATCCGTCACCGAGACGAACTGAACAAAGTTCTGAGGTCGACCTTGTAAAGATAAGGACTCAGGTCTGTCTGCTGTTTACCTTTGCTCCTGCGCGCACTGCCCTTCTCTCCACATTTATGTGTTTGTTTGTTTGTCTATCTAATCTTTTGGGTTTTTATTTCTAATGAGGTCGACCAGTTGTCTATTTATTATTTTTTTTACTACGCATCAAGCTGCGCTGCTTGTCTTTGCTCCTGTGTGCTCGCGCACTCTCGCCTTTTCCACTTATTTTTATTTTTGATTTATTTTTGATTTATTTTGTCAATTTAAAAAAATACGCATCGTGCTGTGCTGTTTGTGTTTGCTTGAGTGCATTCTCGCGCTCTCGCTTTTCCACTTTACAATTTTTTTGTTATTATTTATCTATTCCTGAGAGTTTATCTTATTTTTTATTTGTTTATTTAAATGAAGTCGACCAGTTGCCTGCCCTTCCTTCCATTATCCGTCACCGAGACAAACTGAACAAAGTTGTCAGGTCGACCTTGTAAAGATAAGGATTCAGGTCTGTCTGCTGTTTACCTTTGCTCCTGCGCGCACTGCCCTTCTCTCCACATTTATTTGTTTGTTTGTTTGTCTATCTAATCTTTTGGGTTTTTATTTCTAATGAGGTCGACCAGTTGTCTATTTATTATTTTTTTTACTACGCATCAAGCTGCGCTGCTTGTCTTTGCTCCTGTGTGCTCGCGCACTCTCGCCTTTTCCACTTATTTTTATTTTTGATTTATTTTTGATTTATTTTGTCAATTTAAAACAAAAATACGCATCGTGCTGTGCTGTTTGTGTTTGCTTGAGTGCATTCGCGCGCTCTCGCTTTCTCCACTTTACAATTTTTTTTTTATTATTTATCTATTCCTGAGAGTTTATCTTATTTTTTATTTGTTTATTTAAATGAAGTCGACCAGTTGCCTGCCCTTCCTTCCAATATCCATCACCGAGACAAACTGAACAAAGTTCTGAGGTCGACCTTGTAAAGATAAGGATTCAGGTCTGTCTGCTGTTTACCTTTGCTCCTGCGCGCACTGCCCTTCTCTCCACATTTATGTGTTTGTTTTGTTTGTCTATCTAATCTTTTGGGTTTTTATTTCTAATGAGGTCGACCAGTTGTCTATTTATTATTTTTTTTACTACGCATCAAGCTGCGCTGCTTGTCTTTGCTCCTGTGTGCTCGCGCACTCTCGCCTTTCCCACTTATGTTTATTTTTGATTTATTTTTGATTTATTTTGTCAATTTAAAAAAAAATACGCATCGTGCTGTGCTGTTTGTGTTTGCTTGAGTGCATTCGCGCGCTCTCGCTTTCTGCACTTTACAATTTTTTTGTTATTATTTATCTATTCCTGAGAGTTTATCTTATTTTTTATTTGTTTATTTAAATGAAGTCGACCAGTTGCCTGCCCTTCCTTCCATTATCCGTCACCGAGACAAACTGAACAAAGTTCTGAGGTCGACCTTGTAAAGATAAGGATTCAGGTCTGTCTGCTGTTTACCTTTGCTCCTGCGCGCACTGCCCTTCTCTCCACATTTATGTGTTTGTTTGTTTGTCTATCTAATCTTTTGGGTTTTTATTTCTAATGAGGTCGACCAGTTGTCTATTTATTATTTTTTTTACTACGCATCAAGCTTCGCTGCTTGTCTTTGCTCCTGTGTGCTCGCGCACTCTCGCCTTTTCCACTTATTTTTATTTTTGATTTATTTTTGATTTATTTTGTCAATTTAAAAAAAAATACGCATCGTGCTGTGCTGTTTGTGTTTGCTTGAGTGCATTCGCGCGCTCTCGCTTTCTCCACTTTACAATTTTTTTGTTATTATTTATCTATTCCTGAGAGTTTATCTTATTTTTTGCTTGTTTATTTAAATGAAGTCGACCAGTTGCCTGCCCTTCCTTCCATTATCCGTCACCGAGACGAACTGAACAAAGTTCTGAGGTCGACCTTGTAAAGATAAGGATTCAGGTCTGTCTGCTGTTTACCTTTGCTCCTGCGCGCACTGCCCTTCTCTCCACATTTATTTGTTTGTTTGTTTGTCTATCTAATCTTTTGGGTTTTTATTTCTAATGAGGTCGACCAGTTGTCTATTTATTATTTTTTTTACTACGCATCAAGCTGCGCTGCTTGTCTTTGCTCCTGTGTGCTCGCGCACTCTCGCCTTTTCCACTTATTTTTATTTTTGATTTATTTGATTTATTTTGTCAATTTAAAACAAAAATACGCATCGTGCTGTGCTGTTTGTGTTTGCTTGAGTGCATTCGCGCGCTCTCGCTTTCTCCACTTTACAATTTTTTTGTTATTATTTATCTATTCCTGAGAGTTTATCTTATTTTTTATTTGTTTATTTAAATGAAGTCGACCAGTTGCCTGCCCTTCCTTCCAATATCCATCACCGAGACAAACTGAACAAAGTTCTGAGGTCGACCTTGTAAAGATAAGGATTCAGGTCTGTCTGCTGTTTACCTTTGCTCCTGCGCGCACTGCCCTTCTCTCCACATTTATGTGTTTGTTTGTTTGTCTATCTAATCTTTTGGGTTTTTATTTCTAATGAGGTCGACCAGTTGTCTATTTATTATTTTTTTTACTACGCATCAAGCTGCGCTGCTTGTCTTTGCTCCTGTGTGCTCGCGCACTCTCGCCTTTTCCACTTATTTTTATTTTTGATTTATTTTTGATTTATTTTGTCAATTTAAAAAAAAATACGCATCGTGCTGTGCTGTTTGTGTTTGCTTGAGTGCATTCGCGCGCTCTCGCTTTCTCCACTTTACAATTTTTTTGTTATTATTTATCTATTCCTGAGAGTTTATCTTATTTTTTGCTTGTTTATTTAAATGAAGTCGACCAGTTGCCTGCCCTTCCTTCCATTATCCGTCACCGAGACGAACTGAACAAAGTTCTGAGGTCGACCTTGTAAAGATAAGGACTCAGGTCTGTCTGCTGTTTACCTTTGCTCCTGCGCGCACTGCCCTTCTCTCCACATTTATGTGTTTGTTTGTTTGTCTATCTAATCTTTTGGGTTTTTATTTCTAATGAGGTCGACCAGTTGTCTATTTATTATTTTTTTTACTACGCATCAAGCTGCGCTGCTTGTCTTTGCTCCTGTGTGCTCGCGCACTCTCGCCTTTTCCACTTATTTTTATTTTTGATTTATTTTTGATTTATTTTGTCAATTTAAAAAAAAATACGCATCGTGCTGTGCTGTTTGTGTTTGCTTGAGTGCATTCTCGCGCTCTCGCTTTCTCCACTTTACAATTTTTTTGTTATTATTTATCTATTCCTGAGAGTTTATCTTATTTTTTATTTGTTTATTTAAATGAAGTCGACCAGTTGCCTGCCCTTCCTTCCATTATCCGTCACCGAGACAAACTGAACAAAGTTGTCAGGTCGACCTTGTAAAGATAAGGATTCAGGTCTGTCTGCTGTTTACCTTTGCTCCTGCGCGCACTGCCCTTCTCTCCACATTTATTTGTTTGTTTGTTTGTCTATCTAATCTTTTGGGTTTTTATTTCTAATGAGGTCGACCAGTTGTCTATTTATTATTTTTTTTACTACGCATCAAGCTGCGCTGCTTGTCTTTGCTCCTGTGTGCTCGCGCACTCTCGCCTTTTCCACTTATTTTTATTTTTGATTTATTTGATTTATTTTGTCAATTTAAAACAAAAATACGCATCGTGCTGTGCTGTTTGTGTTTGCTTGAGTGCATTCGCGCGCTCTCGCTTTCTCCACTTTACAATTTTTTTGTTATTATTTATCTATTCCTGAGAGTTTATCTTATTTTTTATTTGTTTATTTAAATGAAGTCGACCAGTTGCCTGCCCTTCCTTCCATTATCCGTCACCGAGACAAACTGAACAAAGTTCTGAGGTCGACCTTGTAAAGATAAGGATTCAGGTCTGTCTGCTGTTTACCTTTGCTCCTGCGCGCACTGCCCTTCTCTCCACATTTATGTGTTTGTTTGTTTGTCTATCTAATCTTTTGGGTTTTTATTTCTAATGAGGTCGACCAGTTGTCTATTTATTATTTTTTTTACTACGCATCAAGCTGCGCTGCTTGTCTTTGCTCCTGTGTGCTCGCGCACTCTCGCCTTTTCCACTTATTTTTATTTTTGATTTATTTTTGATTTATTTTGTCAATTTAAAAAAAAATACGCATCGTGCTGTGCTGTTTGTGTTTGCTTGAGTGCATTCGCGCGCTCTCGCTTTCTCCACTTTACAATTTTTTTGTTATTATTTATCTATTCTGAGAGTTTATCTTATTTTTTATTTGTTTATTTAAATGAAGTCGACCAGTTGCCTGCCCTTCCTTCCATTATCCGTCACCGAGACAAACTGAACAAAGTTCTGAGGTCGACCTTGTAAAGATAAGGATTCAGGTCTGTCTGCTGTTTACCTTTGCTCCTGCGCGCACTGCCCTTCTCTCCACATTTATGTGTTTGTTTGTTTGTCTATCTAATCTTTTGGGTTTTTATTTCTAATGAGGTCGACCAGTTGTCTATTTATTATTTTTTTTACTACGCATCAAGCTGCGCTGCTTGTCTTTGCTCCTGTGTGCTCGCGCACTCTCGCCTTTTCCACTTATTTTTATTTTTGATTTATTTTTGATTTATTTTGTCAATTTAAAAAAAATACGCATCGTGCTGTGCTGTTTGTGTTTGCTTGAGTGCATTCGCGCGCTCTCGCTTTCTCCACTTTACAATTTTTTTGTTATTATTTATCTATTCCTGAGAGTTTATCTTATTTTTTGCTTGTTTATTTAAATGAAGTCGACCAGTTGCCTGCCCTTCCTTCCATTATCCGTCACCGAGACGAACTGAACAAAGTTCTGAGGTCGACCTTGTAAAGATAAGGACTCAGGTCTGTCTGCTGTTTACCTTTGCTCCTGCGCGCACTGCCCTTCTCTCCACATTTATGTGTTTGTTTGTTTGTCTATCTAATCTTTTGGGTTTTTATTTCTAATGAGGTCGACCAGTTGTCTATTTATTATTTTTTTTACTACGCATCAAGCTGCGCTGCTTGTCTTTGCTCCTGTGTGCTCGCGCACTCTCGCCTTTTCCACTTATTTTTATTTTTGATTTATTTTTGATTTATTTTGTCAATTTTTAAAAAAATACGCATCGTGCTGTGCTGTTTGTGTTTGCTTGAGTGCATTCTCGCGCTCTCGCTTTGTCCACTTTACAATTTTTTTGTTATTATTTATCTATTCCTGAGAGTTTATCTTATTTTTTATTTGTTTATTTCAATGAAGTCGACCAGTTGCCTGCCCTTCCTTCCATTATCCGTCACCGAGACAAACTGAACAAAGTTGTCAGGTCGACCTTGTAAAGATAAGGATTCAGGTCTGTCTGCTGTTTACCTTTGCTCCTGCACGCACTGCCCTTCTCTCCACATTTATTTGTTTGTTTGTTTGTCTATCTAATCTTTTGGGTTTTTATTTCTAATGAGGTCGACCAGTTGTCTATTTATTATTTTTTTTACTACGCATCAAGCTGCGCTGCTTGTCTTTGCTCCTGTGTGCTCGCGCACTCTCGCCTTTTCCACTTATTTTTATTTTTGATTAATTTGATTTATTTTGTCAATTTAAAACAAAAATACGCATCGTGCTGTGCTGTTTGTGTTTGCTTGAGTGCATTCGCGCGCTCTCGCTTTCTCCACTTTACAATTTTTTTTGTTATTATTTATCTATTCCTGAGAGTTTATCTTATTTTTTATTTGTTTATTTAAATGAAGTCGACCAGTTGCCTGCCCTTCCTTCCAATATCCATCACCGAGACAAACTGAACAAAGTTCTGAGGTCGACCTTGTAAAGATAAGGATTCAGGTCTGTCTGCTGTTTACCTTTGCTCCTGCGCGCACTGCCCTTCTCTCCACATTTATGTGTTTGTTTGTTTGTCTATCTAATCTTTTGGGTTTTTATTTCTAATGAGGTCGACCAGTTGTCTATTTATTATTTTGTTACTACGCATCAAGCTGCGCTGCTTGTCTTTGCTCCTGTGTGCTCGCGCACTCTCGCCTTTCCACTTATGTTTATTTTTGATTTATTTTTGATTTATTTTGTCAATTTAAAAAAAAAATACGCATCGTGCTGTGCTGTTTGTGTTTGCTTGAGTGCATTCGCGCGCTCTCGCTTTCTGCACTTTACAATGTTTTTGTTATTATTTATCTATTCCTGAGAGTTTATCTTATTTTTTGCTGTTTATTTAAATGAAGTCGACCAGTTGCCTGCCCTTCCTTCCATTATCCGTCACCGAGACGAACTGAACAAAGTTCTGAGGTCGACCTTGTAAAGATAAGGACTCAGGACTGTCTGCTGTTTACCTTTGCTCCTGCGCGCACTGCCCTTCTCTCCACATTTATGTGTTTGTTTGTTTGTCTATCTAATCTTTTGGGTTTTTATTTCTAATGAGGTCGACCAGTTGTCTATTTATTATTTTTTTTACTACGCATCAAGCTGCGCTGCTTGTCTTTGCTCCTGTGTGCTGGCGCACTCTCGCCTTTTCCACTTATTTTTATTTTTGATTTATTTTTGATTTATTTTGTCAATTTTAAAAAAAATACGCATCGTGCTGTGCTGTTTGTGTTTGCTTGAGTGCATTCGCGCGCTCTCGCTTTCTCCACTTTACAATTTTTTTTGTTATTATTTATCTATTCCAGAGAGTTTATCTTATTTTTTGCTTGTTTATTTAAATGAAGTCGACCAGTTGCCTGCCCTTCCTTCCATTATCCGTCACCGAGACGAACTGAACAAAGTTGTCAGGTCGACCTTGTAAAGATAAGGATTCAGGTCTGTCTGCTGTTTACCTTTGCTCCTGCGCGCACTGCCCTTCTCTCCACATTTATTTGTTTGTTTGTTTGTCTATCTAATCTTTTGGGTTTTTATTTCTAATGAGGTCGACCAGTTGTCTATTTATTATTTTTGTTACTACGCATCAAGCTGCGCTGCTTGTCTTTGCTCCTGTGTGCTCGCGCACTCTCGCCTTTTCCACTTATTTTTATTTTTGATTTATTTGATTTATTTTGTCAATTTAAAACAAAAATACGCATCGTGCTGTGCTGTTTGTGTTTGCTTGAGTGCATTCGCGCGCTCTCGCTTTCTCCACATTACAATTTTTTTGTTATTATTTATCTATTCCTGAGAGTTTATCTTATTTTTTATTTGTTTATTTAAATGAAGTCGACCAGTTGCCTGCCCTTCCTTCCAATATCCATCACCGAGACAAACTGAACAAAGTTCTGAGGTCGACCTTGTAAAGATAAGGATTCAGGTCTGTCTGCTGTTTACCTTTGCTCCTGCGCGCACTGCCCTTCTCTCCACATTTATGTGTTTGTTTGTTTGTCTATCTAATCTTTTGGGTTTTTATTTCTAATGAGGTCGACCAGTTGTCTATTTATTATTTTTTTTACTACGCATCAAGCTTCGCTGCTTGTCTTTGCTCCTGTGTGCTCGCGCACTCTCGCCTTTTCCACTTATGTTTATTTTTGATTTATTTTTGATTTATTTTGTCAATTTAAAAAAAAATACGCATCGTGCTGTGCTGTTTGTGTTTGCTTGAGTGCATTCGCGCGCTCTCGCTTTCTCCACTTTACAATGTTTTTGTTATTATTTATCTATTCCTGAGAGTTTATCTTATTTTTTGCTTGTTTATTTAAATGAAGTCGACCAGTTGCCTGCCCTTCCTTCCATTATCCGTCACCGAGACGAACTGAACAAAGTTCTGAGGTCGACCTTGTAAAGATAAGGACTCAGGTCTGTCTGCTGTTTACCTTTGCTCCTGCGCGCACTGCCCTTCTCTCCACATTTATGTGTTTGTTTGTTTGTCTATCTAATCTTTTGGGTTTTTATTTCTAATGAGGTCGACCAGTTGTCTATTTATTATTTTTTTTACTACGCATCAAGCTGCGCTGCTTGTCTTTGCTCCTGTGTGCTCGCGCACTCTCGCCTTTTCCACTTATTTTTATTTTTGATTTATTTTTGATTTATTTTGTCAATTTTAAAAAAAAATACGCATCGTGCTGTGCTGTTTGTGTTTGCTTGAGTGCATTCGCGCGCTCTCGCTTTCTCCACTTTACAATTTTTTTGTTATTATTTATCTATTCCTGAGAGTTTATCTTATTTTTTGCTTGTTTATTTAAATGAAGTCGACCAGTTGGCTGCCCTTCCTTCCATTATCCGTCACCGAGACGAACTGAACAAAGTTGTCATGTCGACCTTGTAAAGATAAGGATTCAGGTCTGTCTGCTGTTTACCTTTGCTCCTGCGCGCACTGCCCTTCTCTCCACATTTATTTGTTTGTTTGTTTGTCTATCTAATCTTTTGGGTTTTTATTTCTAATGAGGTCGACCAGTTGTCTATTTATTATTTTTGTTACTACGCATCAAGCTGCGCTGCTTGTCTTTGCTCCTGTGTGCTCGCGCACTCTCGCCTTTTCCACTTATTTTTATTTTTGATTTATTTGATTTATTTTGTCAATTTAAAACAAAAATACGCATCGTGCTGTGCTGTTTGTGTTTGCTTGAGTGCATTCGCGCGCTCTCGCTTTCTCCACTTTACAATTTTTTTGTTATTATTTATCTATTCCTGAGAGTTTATCTTATTTATTATTTGTTTAGTTAAATGAAGTCGACCAGATGCCTGCCCTTCCTTCCATTATCCGTCACCGAGACAAACTGAACAAAGTTCTGAGGTCGACCTTGTAAAGATAAGGATTCAGGTCTGTCTGCTGTTTACCTTTGCTCCTGCGCGCATTGCCCTTCTCTCCACATTTATGTGTTTGTTTGTTTGTCTATCTATCTTTTGGGTTTTTATTTCTAATGAGGTCGACCAGTTGTCTATTTATTATTTTTTTTACTACGCATCAAGCTGCGCTGCTTGTCTTTGCTCCTGTGTGCTCGGGCACTCTCGCCTTTTCCACTTATTTTTATTTTGGATTTATTTTTGATTTATTTTGTCAATTTAAAAAAAAATACGCATCGTGCTGTGCTGTTTGTGTTTGCTTGAGTGCATTCGCGCGCTCTCGCTTTCTCCACTTTACAATTTTTTTGTTATTATTTATCTATTCCAGAGAGTTTATCTTATTTTTATTTGTTTATTTAAATGAAGTCGACCAGTTGCCTGCCCTTCCTTCCATTATCCGTCACCGATACAAACTGAACAAAGTTCTGAAGTCGACCTTGTAAAGATAAGGATTCAGGTCTGTCTGCTGTTTACCTTTGCTCCTGCGTGCACTGCCCTTCTCTCCACATTTATGTGTTTGTTTGTTTGTCTATCTAATCTTTTGGGTTTTTATTTCTAATGAGGTCGACCAGTTGTCTATTTATTATTTTTTTTACTACGCATCAAGCTGCGATGCGTGTCTTTGCTCCTGTGTGCTCGCGCACTCTCGCCTTTTCCACTTATTTTTATTTTTGATTTATTTTTGATTTATTTTGTCAATTTAAAAAAAAATACGCATCGTGCTGTGCTGTTTGTGTTTGCTTGAGTGCATTCGCGTGTTCTCGCTTTCTCCACTTTACATATTTTTTTGTTATTATTTATCTATTCCTGAGAGTTTATCTTATTTTTTATTTGTTTATTTAAATGAAGTCGACCAGTTGTCTGCCCTTCCTTCCATTATCCGTCTCCGAGACAAACTGAACAAAGTTCTGAGGTCGACCTTGTAAAGATAAGGATTCAGGTCTGTCTTCTGTTTACCTTTGCTCCAGCGCGCACTGCCCTTCTCTCCACATTTATGTGTTTGTTTGTTTGTCTATCTAATCTTTTGGATTTTTATTTCTAATGAGGTCGACCAGTTTCTATTTATTATTTTTTTTACTACGCATCAAGCTGCGCTGCTTGTCTTTGCTCCTGTGTGCTCGCGCACTCTCGCCTTTTCCACTTATTTTTATTTTTGATTTATTTTTGATTTATTTTGTCAATTTAAAAAAAATACGCATCGTGCTGTGCTGTTTGTGTTTGCTTGAGTGCATTCGCGCGCTCTCGCTTTCTCCACTTTACAATTTTATTGTTATTATTTATCTATTCCTGAGAGTTTATCTTATTTTTTATTTGTTTATTTAAATGAAGTCGACCAGTTGCCTGCCCTTCCTTCCATTATCCGTCACCGAGACAAACTGAACAAAGATCTGAGGTCGACCTTGTAAAGATAAGGATTCAGGTCTGTCTGCTGTTTACCTTTGCTCCTGCGCGCACTGCCCTTCTCTCCACATTTATGTGTTTGTTTGTTTGTCTATCTAATCTTTTGGGTTTTTATTTCTAATGAGGTCGACCAGTTGTCTATTTATTATTTTTTTTACTACGCATCATGCTGCGCTGCTTGTCTTTGCTCCTGTGAGCTCGCGCAACTCGCCTTTTCCACTTATTTTTATTTTTGATTTATTTTTGATTTATTTTGTCAATTTAAAAAAAAATACGCATCGTGCTGTGCTGTTTGTGTTTGCTTGAGTGCATTCGCGCGCTCTCGCTTTCTCCACTTTACAATTTTTTGTTATTATTTATCTATTCCTGAGAGTTTATCTTATTTTTTATTTGTTTATTTAAATGAAGTCGACCAGTTGCCTGCCCTTCCTTCCATTATCCGTCACCGAGACAAACTGAACAAAGTTCTGAGGTCGACCTTGTAAAGATAAGGATTCATGTCTGTCTGCTGTTTACCTTTGCTCCGGCGCGCACTGCCCTTCTCTCCACATTTATGTGTTTGTTTGTTTGTCTATCTAATCTTTTGGGTTTTTATTTCTAATGAGGTCGACCAGTTGTCTATTTATCATTTTTGTTACTACGCATCAAGCTGCGCTGCTTGTCTTTGCTCCTGTGTGCTCGCGCAGTCTCGCCTTTTCCACTTATTTTTATTTTTGATTTATTTTGTCAATTAAAAAAAAATGCGCATCGTGCTGTGCTGTTTGTGTTTGCTTGAGTGCATTCGCGCGCTCTCGCTTTCTCCACTTTACAATTTTTTTGTTATTATTTATCTATTCCTGAGAGTTTATCTTATTTTTTATTTGTTTATTTAAATGAAGTCGACCAGTTGCCTGCCCTTCCTTCCATTATCCGTCACCGAGACAAACTGAACAAAGTTCTGAGGTCGACCTTGTAAAGATAAGGATTCAGGTCTGTCTGCTGTTTACCTTTGCTCCTGCCCGCACTGCCTTTCTCTCCACATTTATGTGATTGTTTGTTTGTCTATCTAATCTTTTGGGTTTTTATTTCTAATGAGGTCGACCAGTTGTCTATTTATTATTTTTTTTACTACACATCAAGCTGCGCTGCTTGTCTTTGCTCCTGTGTGCTCGCGCACTCTCGCCTTTTCCACTTATTTTTATTTTTCATTTATTTTTGATTTATTTTGTCAATTTAAAAAAAAATACGCATCGTGCTGTGCTGTTTGTGTTTGTTTGAGTGCATTCGCGCGCTCTCGCTTTTTCCACTTTACAATTTTTTTCTTATTATTTATCTATTCCTGAGAGTTTATCTTATTTTTTATTTGTTTATTTAAATGAAGTCGACCAGTTGCCTGCCCTTCCTTCCATTATCCGTCACCGA
>NW_025956980.1:0-48740 GCF_023159225.1 Perognathus longimembris pacificus
TAACTCTCTTATATAATTGAACGCTTATATATCTCACGTACTTGGACATTGCACAGTTACAAATGAAGATGCATTTATTGGTTAAGATTAAGGATAGAGAGACCCAGGATAGCTCTTAGAATTGTCCTTAAAGTTCCCTGAATTACATCATTGTCAATTTTGCCAATTTTGATAGTATTCTTAAATTAGGTCATGATACAATCTGAAACAGTCCATTTTTATTTGTAGCCTGTTGTACAACAGCTCTTAGAAGGCAAAATAGAGAACAGACACTTAAAGAATCATACGAATAAAATATTTCCAGTGATATTCATAAGTTTCTTTTATTTGGTTTAACAAAGCCCAAAGTCATTATGGAATATCTGTTACAGTCCTTGGTATTTCCCATGGGCTTGTAAAAGAGAGGTATTCCAACCCTTTGTTTAGCCTTATATCATGACCAACACTGTAAATTTTAAATTGATGGGCCTCAATATAGAAGTGATACAGTGTCTATTGTTACATAGCACATGCACAACCCACTTTTAAGCATTTAACACAGACAACGTCAAATTTAAATAAATAAATATATGATTCGCAAACACAGAAAGCTTTTATGTCCAATAACTATGAATCATTAACTCATATCTTTGGATAAAGTACGTTTTCATTGTACATTGCCTGATAAATTTCCTGCACTAATTCTTAAGCTAAATCAAAATTATATTTCAGTTTGCTCACAGTAAAGCAATTCACTTTTCCTTCATATTTTAATGTCAATGCCCACTGCTGCTGTTAAATAAAAATAATATATGGATGCTTTGTCATAGGGCAAAACTCATGACGCTATTTTCTCTTCTTTAATCTGTGATTCCTTGTGATTTCTATTTGAATAACAAACAGGATGAAAGCTCAAGAATGCATAGTGATAAGGCAATGATAGATTCTAATTTAAATTCTTGGTTGATTTCTTCTTGTGAATCCAGTGTAAATGTAAGAATGTTCTTCCCTGCTATCACTTGCTTGTTCCAGCAAGTTATTCTGGGGGAGAACAACAAAAATATCCTTGTCAACCTGCGGATTGATGAGAGTACCTGTGAAAATTTAGACATGTACTCATAGTTTTGTTCTATCCTTTGTAAGACACTTTCCCTATAATGGTGCCTTCTTTTTACATTTGTGTTTTGTATCACATTTTAGATAGAGAAATGTAGGTCAAACGTTATCAATTTGGTTTGAAATCTTAGGATTATGATTTCTCATGTACTCGTAAATATTTACTATTTTTGGCCTAAGACTAGGTGACATTACATGTTTTGTGTCTCTATATGTATAACCTAGGGTATGGCTTGAAGAAATGTGCCCTAGTCCTTAAAATAATGAGTTTTTCATTGATTCACCTGTACAACTCCCTACACGTGGGTCCAAGACACACGAGTGTCCAAATATACTTTTCCAGAAGCTGTCCAATTAATAGGTTTCAGTGTATATGCAAGTTAAGAAAGCAGGGAATTCATTCACGATAATAGGCAATTGTTCAATTTTCAGTACCTCTAGAAGAACCAAGGATGTTTCTAGTGTTTGTAGACACAATACAGACATATGTGTTAGCACTTCATTCACCGAAAGAAAAAAATGTGTTTTTATTTATGCCTTTGCAGAAATAATCAGTTGCCCTACCGTGTGTTCAACAAGTATTTCTCCTTGTCTTATCTATGAGTAAAAATAATTTAAAAAAAGGCTAAACATATGAATGTCTTTTGATTTCCCCTAATAATTCAGACAAGTACTCTTGCAACCTGGTCATATTCTCAGTCCTCCCCTAATCATTGAAACCTCCAATTTATTTACAGTGTATATTCTTTACAATTAATTCTGACATCAATGGTATATCACTTAATATTTTCGAAAGTACAGTTAGGTAGGAGAAACACAATTATCATTAAATGGAAATCTAAGTACGGTAACATGTACAGTCCTACGATTGTTCTTCAGTTAGGTTTACATGAGTCTTATAGTTTCATTTCATTATGTCTTCTTGCATGTAAGAAAGTATCACAAAATTAACCTCTTTAAAAGAGAACTTCAATTCATGTGATATTATGTGAACATCAATTTGGTGAGCCAAAAAACTTCTGGGAGTTTGTTTTTTTTAAACAATTCAACTCTGTGAGCTTTTCTTACTAGGAAAGATTCTCAATATCGAAATAATTTCAGTATGTGACAATATTCATGCATTCTTTGACTTCTTTAAATAGGACATTTTGCAAGACAGAATGAATGAAAAATGGGGTGAGGAATAGAGAAGAAAGTGCTCACTAAGTGAATTGGGTAGTAAGCAGAACAAACTGAGCAAATCAAGGGCCTTAGAAAGACATATCAGAGGAAAAGAGGAACAGATTACAGGAAGCATAAAGAAAGAGAGGTGTATGCATATATCACCATATTGGAATGAATTGCTTTACAATTACTAAGCATAGAGGACATAAGAATTTTGAGAAATGAATGTGACACTGAGCATGAAGGATCAGACCTCTGTTTATTTTACTTTATAATATTATTAAGAATTACTAAAACATAGAGTTAATATGTAAATAATTAAGAAATCGAGGGAGTGGTTGGAGGGGTGAAGTAGAAGGATGAAGGGAGAAAAATCAGGAAGGTATAGCAGGTATGAGTAGAAATACATATGTAATCACTATATGAAGCATGTTTCTGTAACCACACTGTACAGCATCCTGAAAATAAGAAAGAAAATGAAAACAAATTAAGTGTAAGTGCAATTTTCAGTGGGAAAATATATTTTTCTATGTATCCAAAAAATAACATTCAAAATTTAATAAAATTTGTGCATTGCTGGAAATATTACAAGTGTTGGTAGATAATTAGAAAGAAGCAAATTATTGATTGTGTGTGTGAGTTTGTGTGTGTGTGTTTAAGTGAGTGACTCTGTGTGTGGTGCCTAGTCTTTTAAAGTTATGTCTCATGGTGATCAACATAGAAATGCATTTCTAAGATAGGGTATATAAAATTTGTCAAACGTGGTAATCCCTCCCTCATTTTTCTCTTGATTCCCTTTCCAATCAACTGTTCACCAACTTTGAACGGTTAATTACAACGATTTCTATTTCTTTGTTGCATTCCTTCACCCTTCGTACTTCTCACAGTGTGAAGAAGTCATTTCCTTACTACGATAAAGAAAGAGATAGTATTAAGAGGTCCATGCTCTACTACAGCGCCACCTGGTTGTCAAACACAGAAAATTAAATCAAAGGGAATAATTTCAAATAAGGATTTCAAAGTAAAAATAAAGGAACCTCCGGATTCCATATATTTGAGATCAATACTAGTACCATGATTGTTTGTGATTATATGTCCAAAGTATTGAGAAACTGTGATACTCTGAGTGGAAAATCCTAGGCATGTATGCCATTTTTACCACTCAGTGCATCCATCGGCTCTGTTTGCCGCTGGTTCACTTTACACGACATAAAGTTTTCCTAAGGCTTTCCATTTCCTTACATACGAGAGGATGTCATTCTTTCAGAAGGAAGCCTAGAATTCCACTATGAATATAAATCCATTTCTGTTGTTCCATTAATCAACTGAGGGCCAGAAGTGTTGGTTACATATGTTGGCTATAAGAGAGAATGCTGCAATGATCATGATCATGGTGGAAGTTTAGCATGGGCAATTCTTTATGATCTTTACAGTGAATTCCCACAATTGAGATTGCTCGATCATAATCTATGTATATATTTTATTGCACATATGTTATACTGCTTTGCAGAATGTCTAAAGAAATTTAACCCGCCCTACCGCCCAAAGAATTATTGTATCATTCCCTTTGTCCACATCCCTGCAAGCATCCATTGTTACTGATTTTCCTGACAATCACCCTTGTAAGAAGGGAGAAGTAGAATCTTAATAAGATTTTGATTTGCACTTCTTACAAGCCTAGATATGGTGTCTGTTTCTTCACTGATCCTATTAGTCCTTGTCTTCAAAGAACACTCTATTGAAGTCAACAGCCCGAGTTCTTTCTTTGAGCATTACTTTGGGGTGATTTAATTTTTTGTGTTTCAAGAATATTTTGTATTTGAGAGCCCTATTTGCATATCTTCTCTCATATTCTGTGCTCTCCTCTCTCTTCATAATTTGATATATGGAGCTACCAATTCCATGGACGTCCGTTTGTACAATTCTGTGATTTAATGTGCTTGTGAGATTTTATACAAATCTGTTCACCTGTGCTCAGAAGCCCTAGTGATTTTCCTCTTTCTTCTTGCATATTTATTGTATCCATTTTACCTCAAGTCCCTGATCCAATTAGAATTGTTGGTGGTGTGAGGAGACACACAAGGATGTACCTTTAGTTTGGAGGAAGAGTTTAAAGTATTACCCCTTACCATTTCTTGAAAAGGCTGTGCTTTTCTGTCCAATTCTTTTGTCTTACGTATCAAAAACCAAGGTGTCATAGGTGTATATGTTAACTTCTGTGTCTTCAATCGCATTTTCTTGATTTTTGGCCTTTTGTTGTACCAGGAACAAAAAGATTTTCAAACTGAAGCTTGCAAAAAGGTTGAAAGTAGATATTAACATACCTCCAGCACTGTTCTTCCTGCTATGGAGTGTTTTGGCATCAACAAACTGAATTATCCTCAATGTTTCTTTATTCCTGTTTCTAGAAATGCTGAATGCAAAATCCACTGAGAAAACACCCACTTTCATTTAATGACACAATACTTTAACTTTTGCTTTCTACAGAGAAACAACTGGTAAAAGGGACTTTCAATTAACGGACTATTTTACACGTTGGACCACTGTCGTAAACTCTGTCCCAATACTCCGTTACACATCCAAGGTGTGGAAAATTACTCTATTCTTTCTTGCCATGTACCAGAGATTAAATGGAAGGTAGTGGAACTCTCCACAAGAATGCTATGAAATTCATGTTATGTCACTCAAGAGCATTTTCTGTCATTTGGGAAAGCTGTAGGAAAGAGGATCATGCAGGACAATCCTGAATTGTTTATCAATTACCTCAATATTCTGCCAAGTAATTATGTCTTGGTGTAGATAACATGTAGATAGGTAGACACAAAGAGAAACTGAGAGAGAAATCTATATACACGTACATTCCCTTTTCGTTTCTACATTAAAATACTTTTTACAAGGAGACACCAGAGTTTCCCAACAATATTTACCTTACACGTTGTGGTGGATATGAAATTTGTTTGAATGAATCAAAATCTGCTACTACTATAACTTTTGGATATATCAGGGCATTTCCCTATTTTAATACTCAATTTCTAAATGTAATTAAAAGACATTTCTAAATGTTTATTATATCATAAAATTAAATGGAAAAGACAATAAAAACTGGAAATAAGATTATTATTTTCTATTTTTAGCCATTGGAAGAACAGTCTGGTTAATCTTTCTTTTTTCCTTCTTATTGTCAAAATGATGTTCAGATATGTTAGAGTTTCATATGTTAGACATTGGATACATTTCTTATTCTGTTTGTTACCTCCTCCTTCATTCCCTCTCCACCCTTCCCCTGTCAACTTGCCCCACAATAAGTTGTAAAGTTCATTTTTACCAACCGTTTTGCAAGAATTGCTTTTATAGTTGGTTGTCTTTTGGACCCTGTTTCTCTCGAATTAGGTATTCCCTTTCAGTTTCCTAGTTCTAAATCCGGTATACACATTATCCAACGTACTCAGATAAGATACAATGGTAGTGCAGGTCCAGCATAGGAAGGGGATACAAGAAAATTATCAATAATAGAAGCTATGGTTACACATAGCACGTTGCAATTAGTTACAACATTGATATAACTATCGTTTCCATAATATGGAGTTCATTTCACTCAGCATCATCTTATGTGTTTATAAGGGTATAACTCTGGGGCTCTTGTGATCCATTTCTGTGACTTGCCTAAACCTCTGCTAATTATTCCCTATAAGGGAGACCATACAGTCCATATTTCTTTGGGTCTGGCTCAGTTCACTTAGTATAATTTTTTCCAAGTCATTCCATTTCCTTATCAATGGGACAATGTCAATCTTTCTGATAGAGTCATAAAATTCCGTTTTGTACATGTACCACATTTGCTGATCCATTCGTCTACTGAGGGGCTTCTTGGTTGGTTCCATATTCTACCTATGACAAATTGGGCTGCGATGATCATTGTTGTGCTGGTGGCGTTAGTGTGTTCTTGTTTGTGGTCTTTTGGGTAGATTTCCAAAAGTGGTGCTGCTGGGTCATATGGGAGCTCTATGTTTAACCTTCTGAGGAATCTCCATACCGCATTCCAGAGTGGCTGAACCACTTTACACTCCTACCAACAATGAAGTAGGGTTTCCTTTTGGCCATATCCCCACCAACATTTGTTATTTTTATTTTTCTTTATACAGGACATTCTTACTGGGGTGAGGTGGAATCTAAACGTTGTTTTTATGTGCATTTCTATTATGGCTAGTGATGTAGAGCAGTTTTTTTATGTCTCTTGGCCATTCTCATTTCTTCTATAGAGAAGTCTCTTTTAAGTCTTTAGCCCACTTGTTGAGGGGGCTATTGGTTCTTTGCGGTTTTGTTTGGGAGGAATATAATTTTTTTAGTTCTGCATATATTTTAGATATGAGACCTTTGTCCATTGTATGGCCAGCAAAGATCTTTTCCCAATCTGTGGGCTTTCAGGTTATCTTGCGAGCTGTGTCCTTTGCCCTGTAGAAGCTCTGCTGTTTGATGCAGTCCAATTTGTCCATTCTTTCTTTAATTTGTAGCTTTTGTTGGTCTTTGTTATGAAAATTTGGTCCTGTGCCAAGGAGCCCAAGGGTCTCTCCTATTTCTTCCTTTAGTGTTTTCAGCATACCTGTTTTAATTTTGAGGTCTTTGGTCCATTTGTAGTTGATTTTGGTGCAGGCTGATATAATGATATATAAGGATCTAGTTTTAGTTTGTTGCATGTGATGAACCAGTTTTGCCCACACCATTAGTTAAAGAGGCTATCTTTCTTCCAGGCTATTTTTTTTTAGTTCCTTTATCAAGATTAAGTAGCCATAGTTCTGTGGGTTTATTTCTGCACCTTCAATTCTGTTCCTTTGGTCTACAGTCTTGTTCCGGTGCCAAAACCTAGCTGTTTTTAATACTATAACTTTATTATACAGCTTGAATTGGGGATTGTAATTCCTCCAGCACTGTTCTTTCTGCTTAGGATTGTTTTTGCTATTCTGGGTCTTTTATGGTGCCATATGAATTTCTGAATTTCTTCATCGATTACATTAAAAATAGTGTTGGGATATTAATGTGTATTGCATTGAATTTGTACATAGCCTTTGGCAATATTGGCATTTTGATTATATGAATTCTCCCAATCCAGGAGCATGGGAGGTTTTTCCATTTCCTTAGTTCTGCCTTAATTTCTTTTTTCATGTTTTTTAAAGTTCTCATCCTAGAGGTCTTTTCCATCTTTGTTTATGGTTCATCCGAGGTATTTTATGTTTTCTGAGACTATTACAAAAAGAGTTGCTTTGCTGATTTCAGCCTCGGCATTTGGGTCATTAGCATATAGAAACCCATTGATTTTTTAGGGTATATTGTATACCCTGCAACTTTCTCAAAGTTTTGTATTAGCTCTAGTTGCTTGGGAGTAGTGTCTATGGGGTTCTTTACGTATAGGATCATATTTTATCAAATGCCTTTTCCAAATCCAGTCATAACCATGTGGTTCTTTATCTTGCTTCAGTTTACGTGGTGGATTACATTATTTGACTTGTGTATATTGAACCATCTTTGCATCTCTGGGATGAATCCAGTTTGGTTGGGGAGTATGATTCTTTTTGATGACCTGTTGAAGTCGATTGCCAGAAGCTTTTTGAGAATTTTTGCATCTCTGTTCATGAGGTAAATAGGTCTATAGTGCTCTTTCTGTAATGAGTCCTGGCCTGCTTTTGGGATGAGAGTTATACTGGCTTCATAGAGTGTGTCTGGTACTGAACTTTCTATTTCAATTTCATTGAAGAATTTGAGAAATATTGGTGTGAGTTCTTCTTTGAAGGCCTTGTAGACTTCTGTTGTGAATCCAACTGGACATAGGCTTTTCTTGCATGTGAGATCACTTATTGCTGTTTCTATGTCAATGCTGGATATGGGTCTGTTAAGAAGGTTTAAATCTTCATGGTTGAGTTCGGGGCTATCAATTTTTTCCTAGGAAATGATCCATTTTATGTATGTTCTCAAATTTTTTGGCATAAACATTGCAAAATAGTCCCTTATTATGGTCTGAGTTTTGGAAGTTTCAGTAGTGATTTTATCTGCTTCATTTCTGATCTTGTTTATATGGGTTTGCTGCTTTCTTTTTTTGGTCAGGTTTCCTAGGTGTTTGTCTACCTTGTTAATTTTGTCAAAGAACAAACTCTTTGTTTTGTTGATTTTTTTAAATTTTGTTTTCCTTGTATCTAATTCATTAATTATAATTTGATTTTAATTATTTGTGTCCCTCGAGTTACTTGAGGTTTGGCGTGTTGTTCTCTTTCAAGATGATTAAGGTGCATCCTTAAATTATTGAGTCACATACTTAAATTTTTGAGTTTCTCCAATTTGTTGGTTTACGTCCTCAGAGATATAAATTTTCCTCTGAGTATTGCCTTTGCTGTGTCCCAAAGTAGCTGGTATTTTATATACTCATCTTGGTTGAATTCCATAAATATTTGAATTTCTGTTCTAATTTCTTTAATGACCCACTGGTTTTGTTACTCTCCATGTATTGTAGGATTTTCTGTGGTGCCTTTTTGATTTGTTTTGTGGTCTGAGAAAATGCAGGCAATGGTTTTCTTGATTATGAATTTGTACAGATTCTCTTTGTGCTCTGAGATGTGATCTATTTTGGAGAATGTTGCATGTGCTGCCGAAAAGAATGTGTGTTATGTCGTTGCTGGTTGGAATATTCTGTAGATGTCGGTTAAGTCTAGTTGATCTATGCAGGTTTTTATTTCTGTGGTTTCTTTTTTCAGTTTTTGGATGTTGATCTGTCCAAAGGTGATAGTGGAGTGTTAAATTCCCCAATTATCAATGTGTTTGGGTCTGTGAATGATTGTAGTCAGTAGTGTTCGTTTGATGAAATTGGGTGCTCCTGTATTTGGTGTGTAGATATATAGGATGGTTATATCCTCCTGTAGCAGAGATCCCTTTATTAGAATGTAGTAACCTTCTTTGTCTCTTTTTACTGTTTTTAATTTGAAGTCAATTTTATCTGATACTATGATTGCAATGCCAGCCTGTTTATAGGCGCCATTGGATTGATAGATTTGATTCCAGCATTTTACTTTTACAAGATGTTTACTTTTGCTGGATAGATGTGTCTCTTGGAGGCAGCAGAAAAATGGATCTTGATTTTTGATCCAACTTATGAGCCTATGTCATTTGATTGGAGAATTAAGTCCATTAATATTGAGAGTTAGGATTGAGAGATGATCATTTGTTCCTTTCATTACAGCTACCTTGTTAAATGCTGTGTCTTCCCATTTCTTGATCTAGTATTCTAGTTTACTATTTAGGGTTCATTTCTCTGTCTGTATTGTGATCTTGATTATTTTCCCTTTATAGCACGTCTTTGAGGATTTCATGTGTAGCTGGTTTGGTGGCGATATATTGTTTCACTTTTTCCTTAGTGTGGAAGGCTTTTATTTGACCTTGGGTTTTGAATGAGAGTTTAGCTTGATACAATTTTCATGGTTGGTAGTTATTTTCATTTAGGGATTGGTATACCTCATCCCAGGATCTCCTTGCTTTTATGGTCTCTGCTGAGATGTCTGGGTTAATTCTAATTGCTTTTCCTTTATATGTGATTGTTTTTTCTCCCTAACAGCTTTAAGGATTCTGTCCTTGGAGTGTATTGATCCTGTTTTGATCACATTTGTTGTTGGGATATCCTGTTCTGGTCTGGTCGGTTTGGAGTTGTAAATGATTCCTGTATCTGTATAGGCCTATCATTCTGGATATTTGGGAAGGATTTGGCTAATGTTTTGTTGCCTATTCCATTAAATTATTTCTACAGGTTTTCCTCAATACATATTAGTCTTAAATTGAGCTTCCTGATTGTGTCTTGAGCTCATGGAGCGATCTGTTTTGTCGATGAGATTGGTTTTGTATTGATTTTTGAACTTTCTCCATCAACTTTAGAGAATCTTCAGCTCCTGAGTTTTGATCGTCTACCTCAGCTTGTCGGGACTCTAGGCTAGCTACTTGATTTCGATTCCCTTTTTCTTCCCTCTCGTCTTTCCTAATGTTTTCCATGTCATCTTTTAGGTACTGCATTGACTTTTTGACTTCATCAACTTCATTAAGTTGGTTTTGAGTGCTGTCTCTCATATCTTTTTGCTGGGTAGCTATCTTTTCATTTTACTCTTGAAGCTCATTTATCTTTCTATTTGTGGAAGCCATGAAATTCTCCATTATGTGTTTGTTTGTTTTTGTTGTTTTTGCCAGTCCTTGGCCTTGGACTCAGGGCCTGAGCACCATCCCTGGCTTCTTCCTGCTCAAGGCTAGCACAATGCTACCTGAGCCACAGCGCCCCTTCGGGCTGTTTTCCATATATGTGGTGCTGGGAAATTGAACCGAGAGCTTCATGTGTAGGAGGCAAGCACTCTTGCCACTTGGCTATATTCACAGCCCTCTCCATTAATTTTTGCTTTGCCTTTTCATGCTATAGAATAGTTTCCTGGAGAGATTCACAATTTTTATTTATCATGTTTATCAGTAGACTTTGTACAGCATTTTGAGGGTTGTCTTCTCTTTGATTGGCTGCTCTGCTTCCTGTTTGTTTATACAGTGAAATGACACACCATTTTTTGCCGTCGATCTTGTGTTTCCTCTGCCCATTTGGTATGGGAAATCCAATCTAGAAACACTTGTGAGCACTGTTGAAGACCTCATGCATACCTTACCAAGATCTGTTGTGTAAATCTTTGAAGTTCACAATTATATAGAGATACCTTGTATACCTGTATCTTATATGAGATTGGTGTTCCTGAAGAATACAATTTTGATATAACAACAAATCCTGTACCCTGTACTCAGTAGTTACGTATTTACTGTTACAATCATATGAGCAAATTTTGTTAGTATATTAAGTTCTTTATGGACTGGCTGGCTTTGTCTTTGAACCCATTTGATTCACTCTGATTGAGCAGGGATACCCTCTCCCCAATAACCTGAGATCAATGGAATCTGGAGTTCCTGTAAATAAGTCAGGAGGGTCAGTTAGCGGCAATGAAGAGAAAAGAGTAAAATAATATGGGGGAGGGTGATAATTGTGGGTTATTTACAGTGACGTGGAAATATGAAGAAGAGTAGTATTGGTAGAACGAAGACGTTTAAAAGGATAGACAATTCAGTTAACAGAGAAGAGTGGAGGTGTTATTCCAGGGAAAGTAATTTTAAAGAAAGAGAATGTGAAGAGGAAAATAAAGAAAAAATAGTGGAAGACAAATGCACAAAACAGAGAAAGTTTATTTTAAAGAAGTGAAAAAAAAAACTGGAAAATCAAATAACCGAAAATTTTTTTTGCTAAAAACAAACAGGTAAAAAAAGAATATAAAAACTCAATGACATTACAGAAATGGAAAAAATAAATAAAATCTTAAAAAATCTTGGGAACAAATGGAGTCTTCCTTCCTTGTTTGGATGGGCTTTCTAGTCTCTGGTTTCCTTGCAATGGCTAGCAGTATATTTTGCTGCTTACCATGTTTGACTTGCTTTCAGTATTCGGGGGTGGATCTGCTTTGAACTGCATCCCTTGTTGGTAATATCCTGGGTTACTCTGGTTCACACAGCTTGCAAGTGGGACTTGGGTATCCTCTGTGGATGGGGCACATGCATAGTTTTGGGAACCCTGTCTCCTCTAGTGTACTGTTGGGCCATTGAATGTGTATTCTAATTAGATGGATATCCAAATAGTTGCTGGCTTTTAGTGCTTGAATTGTGTTCTTCCAGGCTGTCCTTCATCAAAAATTTTAATGGAGAGTTTTGACATGATTCTGATATGTTTTCTTGTTGTAGAGTTCTGAACTCTTTAATTTTTTGTGTCTGGTTGTTTTTCCTGTAGGTTATGGTCTCTTAGGTGGTCAGGATGCTTCTTCTGCTTCTGTAAGGCTCCCGCTTTGAGATTGGTGTAATTCTCTGCAATAATTCTATTGAATATGAGTGGTATATCTCTGCTCTGATATACTATTCCTTTATTCTTTCCAACAATGTGCAGATTATGTCTCCTGAATTTGTCCTGTGTTTCGTGGATAAATCCTACATGATGTTTGATGGCGTTTTCGAGTGTGATAGTCCCTCTGTCGAATATCAGTGGAGTTGTCTTAGATCATGAGATCCTCGATTCTTCTTTTCGGTCCTTGGATATGCAGACTCCAATATGATTAGCTTTATGGAAATTGACCTGTTATTGGTAGCTTGATCAGCTATCCATGTGATAGTTCCTTATGTGAAGTAATTGAATTTTGAGTCTTTTTCATGCACTGTTGGCCTCAATATATGAGGTTCTTCTTTAGATGAGGAGTTGGCTGTATCTATTTTTACTTCCATTTCTTTCCTTATTTTTGATGTACCATCAAGAAATAGTTTCTGTGTTCCTGACATTTGTTTTTATGGGATCATGTGTTGATTCTTCTGGCAATTTCAGCTGTCATAGCAAGAACATTTTTCTGTATTTCATCAGTATTGTTATGTGGCTTGGTGGGGGGGTTGACGACCATTTATGAAATTAGTAATAGTTCTTTGTGATTTCGCATCTGGGATGCAGGAGTTATGAAGGCTTGATTCCCCTTTTACTACACATTGGTAGCTCATATGTGGCACCATTATTGAACAAGTATATATCTGTTTCAATATTTAATAGCATTCCTTTCGTCCAGAAGGCTTCCAACATTTCTTATTGACAGTATTCCTTTTTTATGTTTAATATTTTTCCTGATAATGGACATTCTTTTGGGGCTATGTCTAATATGATAGTCATTTTGATTTGCATTTCTCTTGCAGCCTGTGGTATAGAGCACTCATCATGTGTCTCCAGGCCATTCTCAAACCCGACTCAGACCGACTAATAATTGATGGTATTAATTTCATTTTCTTTATAATCGCAAATATTAGCACAACATATATTTTGTAAATATTTGTAATTCAGATAAACTTAAGGACTTCTGTTATGTGAGGTTTGTTTAGAAATACATTTCCCTAGCAACAAGATATATCCCACAATTCACTAACTTTAATATTTAAAATCTGATATTCCTCGAGAGATTACAATCTTTTTATTTGGAATATAGCTAGACACCTGTGTTTAGGGGAACCAGAATCTGTTTTGATGTCGTGAGATTTTACTAAGGACAGTAGAGGTCTCCTTTCATTTCTTTTTGGTCTCAACAAATAAACTAAATACAAATGATAAAGTATGATTTCTTGTCTTGTTTTTGGTTAACTTGAGAGTTTATTGTCACAAGCAATATCATTAATCTAAAGCAAGGAAACATAAACTGCTACACGTCCTAAATTTTAGACTATAGTTGCTATCATGATTTTGAAAATCGTATTCCCTGAGATTTAGCCTTCAAAAGTAGATATAACGGAAAATCAATATGAAAATGACTCATAAATATGCTTATAATATTTGTAAGCTAAGTTGACATGGTAAATAGATATCAAAAGGTCTCAGGGTAAGGCTAGAATTTTTTTGTTTGACAATGTCCTGTGCAAAAGGGGTACAGTTACATAATAAGGCAGTCAGTACATATAATCTGATGTCCCACACACTCAGTGTTCTTTCCTTTCCCTACATCAGGTAGGCATTTGTGCAATACACAGTGTACCAAAATCATATATAGAAACCCATTTAGATTATGCCAAAGAAAATTCACCTAGAACTTTAAATGTAAGGTCAAGAACATAATTCCCCCAGTGCAATTCTCTTGGAGTTGTTTTTGCTTATCCTTATATTCTATGAGCATATGTACATAAGCTGTTGAGCTATTGGGATCCACTGATAACTCTATTCTAGACCTGTTAATGTTTAGTAATTGTTTGGATTTACATACATAATGTAATTTCCTTGACCCAAACCTGTGGAAATACCATTTGAAAAGAAGATACTTGTTTTGCCAACCTGGTCTCTACTTTTTTCTCCCAGCCTACACACAAGCACTCATATATCAAGGAGACTATACCCCTTTGTTATTTGTGTTACAGGCTTTTCTCACTCAACATTATTTGTTCAAGTTCTGCTGACTTCCCTGCGAATACCAATATTTTCTCATTTCAAATCGCTATGTTGAATTCTATTGTGTATAGCACCACATTTTTGGATCCCTTCACCTGTAGTGGGGAATCTGGGTTCTTTTCATATTTTGGCTATTGTGAATGGTGCAGCGATGAATATGTGTTTATAGATATCTTTATAATATCATGAGACCTGTTGATCAAGATTGATGCCTAGTAGAATTATGGCTTGGTCATAGGTTCTGTATATGCTGAGCTTTTTCAGGAACCTCCATACAATTCTCCTAACTGGATGAAATAATTTGCACCTCAACTAACAGTGGAGGAGGCTTCTGTTTTGCCAGCATCCACTCCAGAATTATTATTGCCTGAGTTGAATATAGGATCTTCTCATGACAGTGAAGTGGTATCTCAGGGATGTTTTATTTGCATTTCCTTTACTGCAGGGGATGTTGAAAATTTCCTCATATGTTTAGTTTGCCATTTTTGTCTCTTCTTCTGTGAAGTCGCTCTTTATATCATTTGTCCATTTAATATTTAGTGTACTGGGGTTTTAGAGGGTTAGTTTTTGAATTCTCTGTAGATGATGGAAATTAGGGCTTTGTCTGTTGCTGAGCTGGTGATGATCCTCTCCCATAGGGTTGGATGTCTTTGTAGTTTGGTGGCTATAGCTTTAGTTTCGCAGAAACTTTTTTTTTTCTAGTAGTCCCATTTGTGTAGTCTCTCCCCTATCTGTTGTAAGCTTGGGACTATATTCAGGAAATCCTACCTCTGCCTGTAAGTTCTAGTGTCTCTCCTACACTGTTCTTTACTACTTTCAAGGATTCTGGTGTAATGTTGAGATCCTGAATCCATTTTTAGTTTTTCTTGGTGCATGATGATAAGCTAGGGTCAACTTTGAATTTTCTACTTGTGCCTGCACAATTTTCCCAGCACCAGTAGTTGAAGATGCTATGTTTTCTCTTGTATATATCAGTTCATTGGCGAATATCAGTTGACTGTAAGAATGCAGCTTTATTTCAGGGTCTGCTCTTCAATTTCATTAGCTGTCACATTTTTTTTTTTTGTACCAATACCAGGTTGTTTTTGTTATAATGGTTCTATAATAGAACTTGAAGTCTTGTATTATGAATTCTGCTGTGTTGCTTCTTCGGGGTAGAATTTCTTCGTCTATTCTAGGTCTTATACTGTTCCATATGAATTTGTGGGTTATTTTCTGAATTTCTGGGATGTCTTGGATATTAGATGTGGTCATCTGGAAATAGGGATTGTGGGATTTCTTTTTTGCCAATGTGGATAATTTGATGTCCTCCTCTTGCCTTACTGCTATGGCTGGGGATTCCAGCACTATGTTGAGTAAAAGCAGGGTGGGTGGGCATTATTGTCTTGTTCCTGAGTTCAGGGGAAATGGTCTTAGTTTCTCCCCATTTAATATCATAATAGCAGTTGGTCTGTTGTATATGGCTTTCATTGTTTTTTAAAGACTATTCTCTCTATTCCTGCTCATTCCAGAGCTTTTAACATGTATGGTTGTTCTATTTTGTCATAGACTATTTGGACATCAGCTGAGATGATAATGTGGTTCTTTGTGTCACCTGTGTTGAATTGTTGAATTATGTTTATTGATTTACAGATGTTGAACCGTCATTTTGTAGGTCCACTGAAGCATAAGTGATCATTATGTATAATGTTCTTGATCAGTCTCTGGAGCCTGTCATCTAATACTTTGTTAAGGGGCTTTGCATCTATATTCTTTAGTAATAATGGTCTATAATTTTCTTTTGTTGTTTGGACTTTGCCTGGTGTGGGGATGAGTCTAATATTAGTTTCATCGAATGAGTTTGGAATTTCCTCCTTAGTTTCTATTTTCAGGAACAGTTGGAGGAGTATTGCTATTAGATCCTCATTGAAGGTTTTGTAGAATTCACTGGGGAAACCTTCCAGGCATCGACTTTTCTTTGGAGACTCTTGATTAGCTCCTGTATCTTGCTGTAAGTTTTTGGTTTATTTCATTGATTTATTTCTTCTTGATTCAGTTTGGGCAGTTTATACTTCTCTAAGAATTGATCCTTTTCTGTAGAAGATTCATACTTTAGCGAGTAAACGTTCTGTTAATAGTGTCTTATGTGTGTTTGAATGTCTTCTTTATTTTTTGTAACTTTTCTTTCATAGTCTCTCATTTAACCAATATGAGTCTCTTCTTTTGTACGTCTTACAATGGGTCTTTCAATTTTATTCGGTTTCTGAAAGAACCAACTTTTTAGTTTTATTTATTTGTTGAATGGACTTTCAAATCTCAATCAGATTTATCTCTTCTTTAAACTTTTTTATCTCTCTCCTCCAAGTTGTTTTAGATTCATCTTTTCCTGTTTTCCTATTTTCTTATTTCTCTCAAGGTTTTACTTTTTACACCTTTTAGCTGCACCATGAGCCTATTTACCAGTTCTTATTCCATTCTTTAATGTGTGCTGTCCAGGCAAACATCTTGAACATCAGCATTGCATTTGCTGTCTCTCATATTTCTTTTTGTTGTATTTTCATTGTCATTGTGGCTTATGAATTCGTTAATTTTGTCCTTAATTTGCTCTCTGTCTCAAATTTTAGATGTATGTTTTGGGTTTAGCCTGCAACTATTTGTGTAGTTTCTGTGGTATCCTTTCTTATTGATGGTTAGGTTTATTCCATTGTGATCAAATAGAATACATGGGATAATGTCAATTCTGTACTATTTGCTGAAGTTCTTTGTGTGTACTATGACATGATTTACTTTTGAGTATGTTCCATGAGCTGCTGAGAAGAATATGTACGGGACCTCTGTGGGGTGAAAAAGTCTACAGCTCTTTCAGATCCATGTAGGATATGGTGTTACTTAGTCTTTGGCTCTCTTTATAATCCCCACAAATTGTCTCAGATAAAGGCTAGATATTTAAGAAAATTAATAAAATTGACAGATCATTTTCAAGAAAAATTAAAGAATGGGAGAAGAGTCCCTCAGGGACTCTCCAGTCATAATTGCCTGAATAATCCAGAGTATCCAAATAATAAATAACAACTATTTCCAGAAACTAAACTAACTAAAGAATGAACACTTGAGGGAAATGGATGAAGTTTTACATAAACATAAACTGCTCAAACTGAGGCAAGAAGATATAAAAAAAAACTTAAATAAAGCCATGAAATAAAATGAGATACAAAAAGGAATGGAATATCTTCCAATTTAATAAAGCCAAGATGGATTCTCCATCCAATTTTACAAAACTTTCTAAGAGGGGAAACCATCGATTCTCCTCAAGCTCTTTTGCGAAATTTATGTAGAGAGAGAAATCATAACCCTTCTCCATGAAGCTAATATCATGGTAAAACCAGACAAGTACAATACAAAAATGATATTAGAAGGCAATCTTAAATTTGACCAAAGATGCACAACTCCTAAACAAAATATTAGCTAGCAGAATCCAAAAACAGAATACAAAATCCTATGTGGTTTCAGTACAAACTGTGCTGTCATGCCATGTCCCTGAGGGCAGGGGCATACTCTCCAGGGCCAGGATTGTCTTTCTCATCCTTCAATGTTCATGGATAAGGAGAACCAATATTGTAAACTTTCAATATTGCTAAAGATGTTATAGAAATTCACTGAAAACTCATGAAAATCTAACTATATTCTTTAAGGAAATAGGAAAAGCAATACAAAAATTCTTTTGAAATAGAAAATCTAGAACAGCAAAAGTAATTGAAGGCAAAAGAAGCAGCAACAGAGGTATCAAAATGCCTGCTTTCAAGCTCTATTACAAGAGCATTATTTAAAAAAATACAAACTTCTAATGCCAAAAACGAGATGCATGATGAATACAATATGGCAGAACACCTTCAAAGAAACCAGAGACATGCAGTCAGCTGATATTTGGCAAAGGTATGAGAGACATACAATGGAAAAAAGTAGCATCTTCAATTATTGGAGATGGGGAAAAAGGATCAGCACAGGAATAAAAAATCAAAGCTGACCCTAGCATAATACCAGCACCGATGTCAACTCAAAATGGATTAAGATATCAACATCAAATGTGAATCCTAGTAACTATAGTAGAACAGAGTAGCTAAGATATCAGGTCTTCTACGCCTAGGGAGGAACTTCCTGAACAGAGTCTGAGGCACACAACAGATTGGTGAAAGATTGGAAAATGGGACTACATTAAAATAAAAATGTTCTGCACAGCTAAGGTCATGGTCGCGAAACCAGACAGACAGCCAAACAGCAATGCAACAGACAAATATTATAATAGGTTAATGTTTCTCACATGCAGGGGCTACAAGAAACTAATCCCTCCTAAATCCAACAAATCAATCATGAAGTTCACCATGGATCTGAAAACAGACTTCACAGAAGACGAAATAAAAATGGTAATGAAACACAGAAACATAACAACCATCACTGGAATTAAATTATATGTAAATAAAAACAACACTGAAATAACATCTTGCCCAAGTCAGAATGACATGTATTCTGAACTCAAGCAACAACAAGTGCAGGAGGTGATTCCCTGAAATAAGAAATGTACTGAAATTTTGTTGGGAATGTAAACTACTAAAACCACTCTTGAAAAGAGAGTGGAGTATCTTGAATAGAACACCCAAGGTAAAGCACATGTCCCATTCTGAGCAACAAGACCCAGGATAGGACGAGAAAACCTGCACACCCAAGTTTATGTTGCACACTTCAAAAAAGCCAAGAAATGGAAACAATTCCAATGTCCCACTATAGATGATTGGATCCAAGGAAATGGTATCTCTATACAAGAGAATCCTACACAACGATTAGAAAACATTTGTAAAACAGTTTTCATTGGGACACAAGCCTGGAACATAGAGTGGAGCATTGGCTGGCTGATATGTGTGTGTTAGAAATAAGTAACACAGACATGATGAAGAAAGCAGGACTCAGCTACCAATTCACGGGGAGACAAGGGACATGCTTGAGAGAAAGGTATCCAAAAGTGACACACAAACACTAATGTTTATGTACATAAATTCAGGTGGATAACTATATACTAGCCAATCTGCAAGGAATTGTTTAACAGTTAATAATACTAGAAGCTACAAGCATTAGAGACAAGATTGACAATAGACATTTAAGGATAAAATTTTTTGTTTTGGAAAAAATAATGGAAAAGGAAGTTGGTTTGTACAAGAGGACAATGTGAAGGGAAAAAGGAAAAAAG
Source organism: Perognathus longimembris pacificus (assembly GCF_023159225.1). NCBI lineage: Eukaryota > Metazoa > Chordata > Mammalia > Rodentia > Heteromyidae > Perognathus > Perognathus longimembris. The sequence continues at coordinate 19,482 of NW_025956980.1, forward strand.
TGAGTAAGGAAATAACAGCTGTGAGAAGAAATTTATGCACATTTTTCACTCACCTCAATACTCCCTCAACATTTCATTGATTCTTTATTAAAAATCTCTTCATCTATCCTTTGTATTCTTTATTGGTACAATGAAATTGTGCTTTGTGAGTAACTTAAACTCCTATTACCCTAGCACAAGCAATAACTGGAAGTAAATATTATCAGTTGATTCTGGAGAATTTTGAGGCTCTCTTTCTAATTCTGATCCATTAGATAGAGATAATGTGCCAAATTTGGTATACAACATCGAAGTTTTGAAACAATTGGAACATTTCCACATTAGTAATACAGAATCATGTGAATATTCATATACATTTTAGATAATAAGTTATGCCATATGATTTGATTGAATCTTGTTTTTCAAACCTACTGATAGTCGAGACACAAATCCTTCGTCAAACAGGGCTGGTGGTAAACAACTTCTTCTGTTTTCTGTTTTAGAATACTAAAATCAATTTGTAAGACACATATTTGAAATGAAGTTCAAAGACATGAACAACACATACACAGCTAATAAGGGAGAAAAGAACATGAAACAAACGAGAAAATGGAGAGTGTAATCCCAGTTCTCTGATTTACTATAAACCACATAATCACCACTAAACATACTTTCCCCTATGATTTTGTAAAAATAATATGTTTTATGAATGATCACCACTGAGGAAAAGCTGCCATAATAATGTTGGTACATAGTTTTGCGAATATAGTTAAACTTTCAGAAATGTGAAATGATTGTGAAACATTTTCCTGCATAGATATAAATGCTGATTTATTGGAGTTCTTCCTTCTTTAAGTACACAAGAATAATGAATGGATGGTTTATATGACACTCAAAATGACCTGGCCATAAGTAGTTGAAATTACGTCTACTTCCATAATAAATCTTCACTTGTATGTGTTATGAGCATCTTCTGTAACAAGAACAACACTGTATGAGTGGACACGTAAAGTTCATCAAGATTTATATTCAGGTTAATGTAATTTTGCTTCTGAAAATCTATCCAAACTCATACCCAGAAAACCAATTATAAGCAGCAGTAGATTTCCTGAATCTTGTAAGTCTTCTATACGCTGTCTGAATTTGAAAGTGAGATAATCCCCAAATGTAGTTAACTGTTAATGTGTTAATTCCCAATGATTAAATTTGGGCATGTCCTTTTATGTGACTCCATAGTAATTCAAATTTGGAAACCCAGGGTAAATATAATAGAATGTTTTAATTGTTCTTAATATAGTAGAGAAGAATCTTAACCGTTAACAGGTGAAAATTTGAGCACAAAATTCTTCCTTCAATTTTGTCTGCAAATAATTTGGAAATCATTATTTGGCTACTTTACATCACTTGCGCTAATGCATTCCTGTTGTGCCATTTCAGTAGACTTTTGAATTTCTATGTGAAATACTCTTATGTATGTTGGTGAAGTCTTTGGATTGACATGTTGGAATGGTGTTTCAATTTATTTCACTTCCACAGCAAAATAAAAAATGAAATTTCTCCAATACAATAGGGAAGCATACATGATTATGACAATTTAGTAGAAGACATAAACACCTAAGATTGGCTCAGAACATCTTGTTAGGATTTTGGAAAATATGGTTTCCAACACAAACTTGCCTGAAACAATGTGTTTATTGATGCAATTAGAATAAAAGGATTCCCACTAACATCAGGGCATTAGAATATTAATGTGTTTTATTTTTTTAACTTTCATGCAATATTCTAAGCATATGTACACAGGAGAAACTGTAGACAATTGCCTGTAGACTTGAACTATTCAAACAGCAGTTGACATGCATATATTTATGAAATTTTATTATTGTACAGTGTCTTATAAATTTCCTGCACTAATTCTTAATAAGCAATATATCTGTTTGCTCACAAGAAAGCAATTCACTTTTTCTTTCATATTTTAATATCAATACCCAGAGATGCTGTTAGATGAAATACATGGATGCTTTGTCATAGAGCAAAACTCATGCAGTTATTTTCTGGTGTTTAAGTAATAAATACTTAAGGGAATACTATGTTTCAATGTTCCTATTACTCCTTTGGAGGGACATAAAATATAATAGTTGATGCCGTAAAGAAATTTCATAGGGATGTAAATGCTTTCACCAAAAATGAGGCAGAATAAATTTTGAAATAGAATTTTCAATAATATTTTGTCTATATTAACTCTTCATTATACAAATATATGAGAGAAATGTAATAGAAATTTCATATGTAGTCTGCTGCCTTCAATTAAACTGTAACATGATAAAAACTGTTTACATGTCAATTCAAAATCTTCTATATTCAAGAAATGGCATCCATTCCCACTCTATGGGAAAACAAGTAGGTTCAGCACTTGTAAGGATGGTGATGAGAGAATCACACAAATGGGCAGCAAATACTATGCATGAAATTTCATGTTCTTTGGGACCTCGGTATTTGTTTCTGAAGTGTTTTAAATAAGTGAGATCAGTATAACGAAATATGCTTTCATTACCCCCCATTTCCGTATATTGGCTTGATATACATTCCTGTGCATGAATTGCTTCTTATATTGCTTATGGAGTAGACCATAAGGATGAAAGGGTCCCCACTATTCTGCTTCCAAGTAGAGTAAGCCTCTAAGAATATTGTTGCAATATATAATTTTTTATTGACCTAAAATGATCGAATGTCAGTGCAAGGGATTAAAAAATTAACTACAACAATAACTAAGAAATGTTAAAATCTGTTGCCACTAATGGATTCAGGCTTTGCTTCACAGGCCTATAGACAACAGAAATATAACTTCGAAAAACTATTACTACCTGCACAAGTATAACTATCAAATATTTTCCATGAAGATAATTGGCGCTGCCATTTCTGGGAATTATCTTGGAAATTGATATTTTTTCCTGTACTTTTGGGATGTGTTTCTTGTGCCTAAAGCACTTTGGCACAAAACTGATAGACAAAAGAGATCCAATAAATGATAGATTCCTCGATTGCACCAAAAAATACTGAATTCATCCATGTTATAAAATACGAGATTTCTAATGCATTCTCCTATTTGACTGGCTCAGTTTACATTCAACTATTCCTTGTATTCATGCTTACTTTTAGGTGACACTCCACAATGTAAACATATTTGGCTTTCCTCTATCCTAATGATTATATTTCCCTTTAAATATAAAATTGTTTCCACACTATTGTTTCTCCTGAAATAATGTGGAGATTATTTATTTTAATCCTCACTTCAAACTACCATGTCCTCTCTTTAATACAATTAACATTTTAATTTGCTCTCAGACATCAACCACTACATAATAAACAAAATTTCATATATAGTTTCAATGATATATATGTATATATGATTATGTTTATTTACATAGGGACATGTACAATCAGTGGGTTTCCATTATTTGTGTATGTATATGTCCATGTATGTATATAACGACCTATGTGCTGCTATAATGTAGTGATTCTCATTTTCACAGTGTACCTTTGATAATTTAGGGAATCCATCCGTGAATTGTTAAGTAAACCCATGTATTCACATACACCTGATACAGTGTACAATTTACTACTGTCTTGAAAGAAGAAAGTGAAAGGTATTAAAAGAATCTGAAAATAAATAAGTGAAAACTCCTTTTCATTTAAAGCCGAATGTGTTTTCCATACTACTGCTCTCATATTAATGTTTCTAAGACCCTAAGATATGTAATTTCTCATGTATAAATATTGATTTAAATTGGAGTGGAGCAATCTTATTGTTAAAGTCATTTCAAGCTCACAAGGATACTTGGTTTCTTGATCATTTCATATTGAAATTCTTTGAAAACACAACTTGAAACATTTTGAATTTTACTCAGTAAGGACAACTTGATTTTTGTCAATATTGACATGACCATTATGTGTTTCATTAGCCGGATCCACCCTTTTATCATCTGGGACCAGTTCTTTAAATATCCAGTCTAAATAATGCCAAAGATAAAGAAACAAAAAACTTCATTGGAATCTATCTTAGGAAGCTAATGGAATCATTACCACACCCAAAATTGATAGTGTCCATTGTTACACAAGTCATGGAGAGCTACGTTTAACAATTTCAGAAAGAAAACGTCCAATTTATATAAATAAATATGTGATGACTACAATCAGAAAGCTTTTATTTCCAATAACTCTTCATCGTGAACTATTTTCTTTGAGGGAATTAGGTTTTTATTGCAAGTCGCCTGATATGTTTTCTTCACAAATACTAAGTCAAAAATAAACAATTATATTTCTGTTGGCTCACATTAAATCAATGCAGGTTTTCCTCGATATGTTATTGTCAGTGCCAAGAGCCGTTGTTAACATCAAGGAAATACATGCATGCTTTGTAATATGTTAAAACTCATGCTGGTGTTTTCACAAGTGAAACTATTAACAGAAAAAATTTACTTTCAATGTTCATATTATTCCTGTAGTGTAATCAAACATTATGATGTTATATCTTACAGCCATTTCATAGGGAACTATATGCTTCCAACAAAAATGATGCAACCTAAACAAACCTTTCTCTTATTTTAGTAAGTTTGCATTATTCAGAGTTGAGAGAAAAATCTAATTGGACTTCCATCTTTATCTGCTATCTTCAATTTCATTGTAACACAATAAAAATAATTTCTATGTCCAGCCAAAAGCTTCTATATATTCACTGACTGAAGCATCCATGTTTACCCCACACCCAGAGGCCAGAAATTCGGATGAGATGAACTCGTTTGTTTTGGTCATTCTGAAGGGCATCCAAATTAGGAGAATAACAGGGAAATACAGGGAATTTATAAATTGATTATATCAAGCAGTCTAAAGGAATAACAACTTCTTTGAAGGGAGAAATGATTAACCTTTTACGCTCTCATGCAAAATGTTTTCCTATTTCTTTAGAAAGAGTTTTTCAGCTTCTATTTGGAAATAAAAATCACACTGCGTCAGATATCCAGGTAGCCCACATTCTTTCTTAATATGGTTTTCCATACTGAAATATTAGCCCCGGAAAGTTCTACTTTTGAGGGGGTCTTTGTGATTATGTTTCCCTAGATGTGTTGGTACACACCAATCCTTGAATTTTGACCATTGGAATAGAAAATTGTGACTTTTCTGGCATGGTTGAAGTCACACTAGTTGATCTTAATTTGAATCTTCCAGGTGTTTCAGCATGTTACACTTTTATCATCATCTCTCTCATCACTTCATAGTTAATAAGTCTTCCACCAATCCAACCTACTTTGTAATATTCAAATTTATAAAACTGCCACGGAATTGGTCACTTCTCTTCAAGTCTCTTGTTACAATAGCTACAAAATAAATTCATTGTGTTTAATAGCCATGTGAAACTAGTGGATGCAGATATTCGACATCCCATATCCCAGAAACGATTACCACACTTCCAATCCTTGAAGACAGGAGAAATTTTTTCCAAGGTATTCATCCTACTTCCATGAATTTTCCAAAACACAACAGAAATCTCAAGTTCCCCAGTAGCGTTCCAAGAGATCTATCATTGCTCAGAATGAATATCCAGCCATAATCCAATGAAGAATCATAGATTTATTCCAGTGATGACACAGTATTTGAAGCAATTAACAAAAAAAATTAAAAAACACTTTCTATTCATTGCATTTTGAAATAATGCTTTGAACCAATGAATAAGGCACCAGAATAACTTGGGCTGAGAACAGAGGGGAAAATGGAGGCATAAAAAGGAAGAGTTTAGATATCAGTTCTAATTTGTCCATTTTGCATTCTGGCCAAACTTTACTCTATACTAAACTCATAGTTTTACATCAATTTCTGCATTATAAATACTCCACAATGAACGATATATATGTATATATATATATTTATTTATATATATATATACATATATATACATCTTACAAATATGTAGTATACATATATTATATGATAGATTATGTACATATATATATTAGTAACACAATAATTTCAAGTCAAGTGTATTTTAGTATATTCATTGGGATTTATCCCCTAGAATCATTATGTTACCTGGGAATTGAAGTGAATTATCTAAAACATTACAAAATTTAGATGAAAATCATTTCCCATTCTGGACATGCATTTATTAAGGCAAAGAATATAGGATGAAATTTCTAAGGATAAGAACGTTGAAAAACTCTATGTAATATGGAAATAGAGACAGTTCTCTTTTGTAATTTAAAGCATTTCAAATGTTTTAGAAAATATTCCACAGTGTGTTTCAGGTATAGAAAATCATCTGTGAAACAGGTTTACCCAAGGACGTCACCCAATATGAATGTGTTTCTCTCAGTGACTATCTCTCATTTTCTCCTAGAATAATGGAATTATGACACAACGAATGGTGATGGATTACCACATTATCAAAATGGATATTTAGAGAAAAATTTGTTACTGCATTTTGGAATGATTAAGTCAATGTTTCTCTGTTTTAAACCTTATGGAGTATTCACCTAGAAAGCCAAAATTATAGCAATCCAATTTTCATTTCTCCTTGTTCTCATACTTCTATTGAGAAATGATTCCCCAGGATTTTGTGTTTTATTAAGACAGTAAAATCATCAAAGAATTTTGGGAAATATTTACATACTTCATAAATTTGAACTCACGTTGTTACCAAAGCGAACAAAATGCCTCTTTGGGATAGCCAAAAATGTAATGTTTCTTGTACAATGATTTCCATTTAATATTTTAAGTACTATACTCAATAATGAAATGATATATTACATATATAAAACATTAAAGCTTTTTTCATAATTATGGTATCCATAGTGAAATTCTAGGTCTTCATGAGGAAGTAAAACAGAGGAGAGTAACCAAAGAATAACTGCTTTATGTGATAAAGGTAGTCCTACTGCAAACTCAGTAATCATATATTAGGTTGTGATGACTACAATTTCAGGTGTTGTTTTAAGGAACTCACCTAACAATTATCAGTATAATGCATTTGGAAACATCACAGCAACTGCTCTAAAAAGGGTAACCTCTTCTTAAAAGAAATGAAATCAGACTTTGCTGCACAAGCATATGGAAAACACAAACGTGTTACTAACAATATTATTACTACTTGCTCAAATATAACTACTAAATAATGTAGAGGAAGATTTTGGCGACATACCTTTCTGGGAACTATCTTGGAAAATGATCTCATATTTTATTTCGTAAAAGTAGGAGTGTTGAACTGGGGAATGTATATTGTATTAACGCAGCTTGGATGAAACCTGATTGACTTAAAGCACCAAATGTTTGCTAGTTGCCAGGATTAAAGCATAAAGTTTGAAATTCAGCATTTCAAATACTGGCAAGAATTCTAATGCAAGGTCTTATTTGACTGGTTCAGGTTTACTTTCAACTATTCTTTTTATTCATGCCTATGTTAATACGATATTCATCAATATAAACACATTGAGATTTCCTTCTCTTTATTACTGATATTGTCCTTTAAATAAATGTTTTAACAGTGTGTTTTATATTGAATGATTCTACAGCTTATTTCGTTTTTTCACTCTTCCAAACAACATGCCTTTCACGAATTTAATTATTTATTTTTGCATATACGCATCCAAACATCCATACTACATTTAGGTACACACACACACACACACACACACACACACACACACGTACATGTGTATGTACACATATATATGTACCTGTATACAGAGAGATATATAAATAGTGATATACATACATATATATTCACATTCCTATCTAAATGTAATCAATGGGTCCATATGATATAATGTATGCAGATGTACATATATCAATATATATTATGATTTTTCACTTGTGCCCCTCATCTTGACTATGTTAGTTGGAATTATTACTACTCCCTATATTTTTATTGTTTATTTATCCAACATCAATTTCATCAATTTATGGAATCCTTCCAAGTATAATCCAGTAAATGAACAATTAATTCTCATTCTAGAACTGAAAAATTTACTTCTGTGGTGATGCAAAAGAATGAAACGTAGCACGCGATTATTCAGATAAGTAATTGAAAATTCCTTTCCATTGTTTAGCTAAATGTCTTTTGCATGCTACTAGTTGCATTTCCCAAGTGTTTCTGAGATGTAAATGATCACCTATAAGTTTAAATATAAAATGGAAACCAACTCACAGATTTCTTTTAAATTAATCTTAGGCTTAGTAAGAAATTTGTTTTCACGAATTTCATGTTGAAATTCTTTCTGTCTTTCAAGAGTACATATTCAGAATTTTACTCACTGAGAAAATGTTGATTTTGTCAGTATTCGCATATGCATTTTCTGTTTCATTAGCCTGATAAACTGAAAATGAAAACCTTTCATCATCTGGAACCAGTTTGTCTCAAACATGAAGGAAGTGTAGTAAAGAATACTTCCTAAATTACTTGAGAGCATTCTATACTGATGTGCTGTGTATTCTTTTAAACATCTTCCAAAACAGGGATCTCAATTAATACAATGGATTCTTGAATGTATTGTGAGTAACCTCTGAATCAGTGCTCTTGCCTTTAATTATCAAGTTTCACATTTTTTTGTCACATTTATCAAACTGGAAGGACTATTATCCAATTCACAGAATAATAAAAATTATATAATTACTTAAGAAAAGAAGACATTTGAGACTCTCTTAATTAAATAAAACCCAGCTTAATTTCTTGCAATTGGAGAAAAAAACAAACACCATTTCCTAGGTACAGAGAGGTTCTGATTTGTTTCCAGTAGATACAAGAATGAAGAACATGCTGTTCAGATTTTTTTCCCTTGTACCTCTGTATTCAATGATGTCCTCACTTTGATGATAATGATACTTTATTGTCCACCCTTCGACACATTTCCTTGAATATTTGCAGAGAATATTTTTAAGTAATCAGAGTGTGTGGAGACTTAGAAATAAATGTCTTTTGTGATTGCAGATAAGAGTACACGTGTGCAAGAGGAATTTTAGTTTTCAGTGATCATTATAAATTTCATATTGCATTCAGTTAATCTTTGCAGATACACTATCCATTGCATATTACAATAGGCTATATACTTGGTTATCCACTTTCCCAAAGAACAGCCAGTATTTTTACAGATTGAAGTTCTAAACGATTCTGAAAATTTCAGTTTTGTTCTTTTAGACAAACACTAATTGCATCGTGAATTCAATTTATATAGAAATATACCTCCATAAAATAATTGTCTCCTTCGTTGGCCTAATTTCATAAAGAACTTTGGTTGAGGACTCATGCTTCACTGTAATCTGTTTCAATGTTACAAGTGTAATGTTCAAATTGATATTTCATGAAGTTAAAAATGCTTTTCCTCATATGTACGTGATTAGGGTACAGGATGGAAGACATAATACTGGCAGTTGTGTAGTGGAAGTCATCACAGGTTCAAGCGGCAGGTGAGGAGATATCAGGGAGATTACCATCAATGGGAAAAAGATCACGTGAATGTAAGTACAAATGTCTCCAGTGCAAGATATCATAATAGCAGGTAGTCAGATGTGGTATTCCAATTTCAATCCAGAAGTATGATAGGATTTAAGAGATTTACAAAATGGCTAATGTACTCAGATCATGAACTGAACATGACATAAATTATTCATATCCCAATAATGCCAAATAGAGACAACAAGCCTGGTCCCTTCCTTTTGAAAACACCTTTATGGAAAACTGTGGATATTAGTCTCTTTGCAGAATTTGCTTTCCTTGTTGAGATTGGGGGAATTCTCTTTGCCTCTTTTCTTTTTCAGTACGTAGGTGACTATATACTTTGTTCCGATTAGAGATTTTCAAAACTATCCAACAAAACCACACATATTCTAATTCCTCAGTCCCATGTGGCTTTTTTCAGATATTCTTTTGGAATAAGCATAGAACTAATGTAATACCTCAGTTCCACAGAGTTAAGGAAGAAAATCACCTCTAGTCAGCTGGACTTGTAAAACCCCTCATGTCCTTACCATTGTACTATGAAGCATTCACTTTTATACCGTTTTCTTTTGGTTCATACAGGGCACATTTGGAAAAAAGTAACTACAACCAATTAATACTTATTTCAATATACGATGGTAAATCCCAACATTCGGAAAGGTACTGTTCTGTATCTCACAAATTTTTTAATACATTTGAAATGAAACCACCTGGAGTTTTAAATTTTCTTTGAAGAAAATCGAGGTGATTCCTGAAGAATGTCACTTACCAGCTAACTCTGATGCATGTGATTAGATATATGTGGTACGTGGTCTAGGAAATTTTAATTAATTTGTAAATTTTCATGCTTTATTATGTAGCTCAAACAGTTCTGAATGAATCTGCCAAAATTCTCCATATTAGACAAGTCTCACCTGAAAAATATGTGACAGGAAATGTGACATCAATTAAATTTTGTTGATTTCATTTGATGTAAATATGACATAAAGTTGGGTTAGAGGGATTCAGTCTATCCAGATGACTGACCACTTTCTGGGAGAATATTTTATTGCATAATTTCATTATCATTTTACATCACTGTGAATGCATGGCAACAATTTGATGCAAAATACCATTAATAAGGATTTGTACAGGTAAGGGGAAAGTATAATATTCGTAGAATTTGAATTTTTTCACCAATTCTTATTTTAAAAATATATCTTCCGGGCTGGGAATATGACCTAGTGGCAAGAGTGCTTGCCTTCTACACATGTAGCTCTGGGTTCTATTCCACAGCACCACATATATGGAAAATGGCCAAAAGGGGGCGCTGTGGCTCAGGTGACAGACTGCTAACCTTCAGCGGGAAGAAGCCAGGGATGGTGCTCAGGCCTTGAGTCCAAGGCCCAGGAATGGCCAAAAAAAAATTTTTTTTAAATATATATCTTCCAATGATACTGGAAAAAATTATACTAAGTAAAGTTAGCCAGACCCAAAGAAGCATGGACTCTATTGTCTCCCTCATAGGGAATAATTAGCACAGGTTTAGGCTAGTAACAGCAAAGGATCACAAAAGCCCAATAGCTATACATTATGAACACATAAGATGTTGCTAATTGAAATGAACGCTATGTTCTGGAAACGAATATTATATCACTGTTTGAATAACTTTCAACATGCCATGTGAAACTGTAGCTTCTATTGTTGATAATCTTCTTGTATCCCCTTCCTTTGTTTGTACATGAACTATACTGTATCTTATCTGAGTACATTGGAAACTTTGTATACTATTATTAGAACTAGGAAAGTGATAGGGAATACAAACCTTGAGAGACCCGGGACAAAAAGAAGAAAAACTACAAATGTAATACTTGTAAAACTGTTTGGTATAAATCAACTGGACAACGTATGAGGGGAGAGAAAAAGGGGGAGGGCGAGGGGAGAATGAGGGATGAGGTAAACAAACAGTACAAGAAAAGTATCCAATGCCTTACAAATGAAACTGTAACCTCTCTGTACATCAGTTTGACAATAAAAATTTAAAAAACTTCACCACAAATACAAAAAATACATAAAATTTGTAAACTCAATTGCTATGAAAAACTATTTACTTACAATAATGTGGTGACTTTTGTGTCAGCATAGAACAGACACGGGGACTTCAGGGAAGATGGATGCGGAGCAGCAGAGCCCTAGCTGAGCTCCCTCCGACATCACATTTTTCTCAGCCCATAGAAACTTTTACTCCTAGAAAGAAAGCCAGAGTAAGTTCTAACACTATAGGGATTCTGGCCAGGAAGGAAAAATTGACTTTGCTCGTCTAATAATACAGATTTGAGGTCCGTGTGGCATCCCGCTGCTGCGCCAGTGCCGGCGCCAGCACCGTGCCTGGCACAGTGACCGGCACTCCACAGTGATGAAGCAAACAGCATAGACCAGGTAGAAATCCTCCAGATGGCGGCTGAGCACAGATGACCTGAAATCCCAGAGAATGCATGAGTACCCCAGGAAAAATATTCTCACTTGTGCCCACAGAGGAGCTTCTGGAAGGCATCCCTTTTCCTAAAGCCATAGAAAAGCGCCATTTTTGACCCTGGTAAAGGGTCACACCAGATTGGATCTAAAGCAGGCCTGGGGAAAGTGAGGTCAAAGTAGCCATCTTTGAAATGGGCAAGAGAGTCTGACCAGTGAGAGCCAGCTCTTCCCAAGAGAACGCCACCTGCCAGGAGGTAGGTGTGTCTTGGGCCATGGCTTAGCCAGAGGTGCCCTGCCCTGCCTGCCAGAATTTTTAAATTTAAAGCAAAAGCAGCAAGAAGCTACCAGTGGCAAGGAAGCACCAGATGGGGGAACAAATAGTTCCTGAGACAAATAAATGATCCCGTCACAGAGGAAGCCCAATTCCCAGCCTGAATGAGAGCTGAATTCCATAGCCAGCTCCACCAGGTGGCCGCCTTGCCCAGGAGGGAGGAAACTTCCCAAGGCAAGCAACGCTCAGCCGGGTAAACCAGGTCAGAGGCGCCCTGTCCTGCTGAGTCCACAGCCTATACAAAGCCAGGCATTAAAGGCCCCAGGCCCACAGCAGACAGAGGAGCCACAGTTCCCCAAACTGCTCACGTTCCCATCTACAGAGGACGCCCAAGGCCTACCTGCAAGCTGTGTAAACTACAGAGAGCCAGGATTGCACCAACAAAGGAGAAGGGTCAGAACAGATCCACCCTCTCTTAACTGAAATCAAGTCAAACCAGCCAATCAGGAAAATACACTGCAGACCAGACTCAAGGAAACCAGAGACTGGGGAAGGACTACCCAAACAAGCCAGACTCCATTATTTTTTCTTCTCAAACATTTTTTAAACTTTAAAAAAAAAGTTTTTTTTTAAATTTTTTCACTTCTGAAACATCGTTGATTTTTTCTTTTCATTTTTACCTGTTTGTTTTATCAAGTTTTTTGTGCTATTATTTTGGTTGTTTGTTTTTCTGGTTCTTTTTCTTTTTTCTTTTTAAAATAATTTTTCTCTGTTTTATGCATCTGTCTTCCAGTATTTTTACTTCATTTCTCTCTTTGCATTCTATTTCTTTAAAAATTACTTTCCTATGAATACCACCTCCACTCTTTCTGCTAACACTCAATTGTCTATCATTTTACCCTTGTTATTTCTACTGATTCTACTCTTCACATTTCCACGTCACCGAAACTAAACAAAAATCACCCTCCCGGGCTGGGGATATAGCCTAGTGGCAAGAGTGCCTGCCTCGGATACACGAGGCCCTAGGTTCGATTCCCCAGCACCACATATACAGAAAACGGCCAGAAGCGGCGCTGTGGCTCAAGTGGTGGAGTGCTAGCCTTGAGCGGGAAGAAGCCAGGGACAGTGCTCAGGCCCTGAGTCCAAGGCCCAGGACTGCCCAAAAAAAAAAAAAATCACCCTCCCCCCCAATATGTTTTACTCTATTCTCTTTACTACCTCTAACTTACACTCCTGACTTACTGCCTGGACTTCCAGGTTCAATTGACTCCTGGTTATTGGATAGAGGTTATCCCTGCTTAATCATAGTGAAACAAAGGGATTCATAGAGAATAGCAGTCCTAAAAGAACTTAATATAAGAACAAGAATTGCTTATAGGGTTGTAACAGTAAATAAGTAACTACTGAATACAGTGTCCCGGATCGGTTGTTATATTGAAATTGTAATCTTTAGGAACACCAAATCTAATTTTATAAACAGGTATACAAGGGGGCTGGGGATATGGCCTAGTGACAAGAGTGCCTGCTTCATATACATGAGGCCCTGGGTTCGATTCCCAGCACCACATATACAGAAAATGGCCAGAAGGGGCACTGTGGCTCAAGTGGCAGAGTGCTAGCCTTGAGCGGGAAGAAGCCAGGGACAGTGCTCAGGCCCTGAGTCCAGTCCTCAGGACTGGCCAAAAAAAAAAAAAAAAAAAAAAAACAAAACAGGTATACAAGGTATCTGTATATAATTGTGAACTTGTAAGATTTACACAAGAGTGCTTTGTAAGGGCTGCTTTGGGTCTTAACAGTGCTCACAGGTGCTGGTAGAATGGCATTCCCAATCCAAATGTGCAGAAGGAACACAAGAAAAATGGCAAACATGGCAACAGTGTACTCTACAACAGAATAGTAGTAGCAAGTAGCCACAGTGTTCATAATGATGAAAAAAAGATTTTAAAAGATAAGAGTTAATATACCATAAATCTGGAGCTAAGGAAGGTACCAAGTAAGAAGGAAAGTTGGGGAAGGAGAGAAAAGAGAGGAGAGCAATGAATGATATAAAGAAAAGGGATGGAGTGATTAAGCACAGGAAGACAAGAAGAGAGGAAGGAAGACTGGAGGGAAGGTAGCAAGGAGGGAAGGAATGCAGGCAGGAAGGAGGCAAGGACAGATGGATTGTGGTTTGTATCCACAGTGTTTGGGATTGAATTAAAGGTAGAAGAATGGAGAAAGAAGGATCCGAATGGAATCCTGGGGAAGGAGAGAGAGACAAATGGAGATAAGGAGGAAGAAAAGTAATCAGGAAAGAATGACAGCAGAAAGGAAGGAAGGATGAGAGCAAGGGAGACTGTGTGGGAGATAGAAGTAAGGAACCGTGAAAGCAGTGAGCAGTATGATGAAAAACAAACGATATTTCATGGGAAGCAAGGAAATTCATAAAAATACATTGTACATTTATAAAGCTGTGCTTTCATTGGACACTACTTAGTACATTCATATCAGATATTCAGTATTATTTACTTGAGATAAAAAGCTTTAGTGTCACTTCAAATAGGGTAAAATGAAACAGTTTGTACTATAGAAAATATTATTCATCCGCTGCACAGGGTCATGAGATTTCTAAGTGAACTTCTAAGGAAGGCTCAACATTATTCTTCTATGGAATGCAAGACTCGCATTGACAAGTAGACTGCCAGAGTGACAGAAAGAACACTGTTCCCTGAAACATCTCATGGGGATGCTCCACTCTGGATATTTCTATCCTCCAGATGACTCCCTGATGAGGCCATGTGGCAGTGCCTTCAAGGAACACAGATGACTTGTTGATATTAGGAAGAGTTAGAGACAACCAAAGTCTGTCAAATAGACAGTAAGAAACTACAAAACCAAGAGACAAGTGTAATGACAGAATGCCTACCGACACAAAACCTGACCCACCAGGTCCCAAAAGAAGGGATGACATCTTGCCACTTTTTTCAAGCCGGAGTGTAAACTTGCATCCAAGTCACCATGTCACCTACCCAGCACTCACTGCTCTGTGTAGGTCAGTGCATGAAACACAAACCACACACCACTAGAGGATTTGTCAAAAGACTTATGCAAAAGTTGACCCGGGGAAAACTCTGGGTCACGGGGTCCCCATCACAGTCTTGGGGGTTGTTCACTAAATTCCCAAAGCCAGCCTAAAATAAAGTGACTCTAGTAAGAATTTTCTCTTCTCTTTTAAGGGAAATGATTTACATGGCATGTCTCAAGTTCGGTAAAGTTGGTCATTTACATGAAATTGTAGAAAATATGTCTGTGACTACCAAAAGTCAGGGACAGAAGAAATAAAACACAAAGTGACTTTATATATTGTAAAATTCAATGTGTACCAAGTTACAAAAAAGTCACACATATTTTTTATTCCAATAGTGGGTTTGTGAAATATTCTCGACCAGTGCAGGGAACCACAAGACAGGCACATCAAAGACCCAGAATGGCTACAAATCAAAGGAAGGTTGGACAAATGGGACTGCAGCAAACTGCCGAGCTTCTGCACGGCAAAGGTCATAGCTCGCAAGATAAACAGAAAGCCCACAGACTGGGAGAAGATCTTTACCGGACATTCAACAGACAAAGGCCTCATCTCTAAAATATATGCAGAACTAAAAAAATTGCCTTTTCCAAAACAAAACAACAAAGAACCAATAGCCCCCTCATCAAGTGGGCTAAAGACTTACAAAGAGACTTCTCTGATGAGGAAATGAGAATGGCCAAGAGACATATGAAAAAATGCTCTACATCACTGGCCATAAAAGAAATGCAAATCAAAACAACATTGAGATTCCATCTCACCCCAGTAAGAATGTCATATATCACGATAACTAGTCATAACAATTGTTGGAGGGGATGTGGCCAAAAGGGAACCCTACTTCATTGTTGGTGGGAATGTAAAATGGCTCAGCCACTCTGGCAAGCAGTATGGAGATTCCTCAGAAGGCTAAAAATAGAACTCCCCTATGACCCAGCAGCCCCACTTTTGGGTATCTATCCCAAAGACCACAAACAAAATCACAGTAATGTTCATTGCAGCACAATTTGTCATAGCGACAATCTGGAACCAGCCCAGATGTCCCTCAGTCGACGAATGGATCAGGAAAATGTGGTACATATACACAATGGAATTTTATGCCTCTATCAGAAGGAATGACATTGTCTCATTTGTAAGGAAATGGAAGGACTTGGAAAAAATTATACTAAGTGAAGTGAGCCAGACCCAAAGAAACTTGGACTCTATGGTCTCCCTTATTGGGAATAATTAGTACAGGTTTAGGCAAGTCATAGCAGAGCATCACAAAGCCCAATAGCTATACCCTTATGAACACATAAGATGATGCTAAGTGAAATGAACTGTATGTTATGGAAACAGTTGTAACTACTTTCAACGTCCTATGTGTATCTGTAGCTTCTATTATTGATGATGTTCTTGTATCACCTTCCTGTGGTTGTACATACACTATCTCTGTAATCTTATCTGAGTATATTGGAAACCGTGTATACTGGTATTGGAAGTAGGAAATTGAATGGGAATACCAAATTTGAGAGACACAGGGTAAAAAAAAGACAAACAACTACAAAAGCAATACTTGCAAAACTGTTTGGTGTAAGTGAACTGAACACCTACGGGGGGGAAGGGAAAGGGGGAAGAGAGAGGGGGGAATGAGGGACAAGGTAACAAACTGTACAAGAAATGTATCCAGTGCCTAACATATGAAACTGTAACCTTTCTGTACATTAGTTTGACAAAAAATTTTTGAAAAAAATATTATATGGAACTCTATTTCTTTGTCTTGTATGGTGGGTAATGGACACCCAATAGTGTTTACACCAATGTTGGGATAAGGAAATGCCAACTGTGACTCATTTAATGTCATCTGCTTTTCCCTCCAGACCTCCCAATTTGTTTCATTTTGCAATCATATAATTGCAGCAAGTGATACTCTTAGAGTACATTATCAAAGATGGAACCATATGTGGTTTATATGTACAAATGGGCTGAGAAGCTGTATCTCCTATTTTATGTTTAAAAGCAAAACTCCATTATGATTTCTGTTGTTAATTCTTCCTGAAGTGAACTGGTTTGATGGGGATGACTTAAGAACCCTCTCATTCACTCCATCTTGAGTATTGCAATGTAAAATCTATGTAACAGTATGACTAGGCACGGGTTTTGTTTGATCCAATTATGTTGGAATTTACGCATACTGAATGGATACTTCAAAGGAGAAGATAGTCTTCTGTTGTAGACATTTAGTTTGGGCTCCTACAAACATCTTTCTCAACAACCGCTTGCGAGCTATGAAGACACCATATTTAAAATCATCCCAAGGTACAGAAGAGGCTGAATCTCTTCTTCCTTTACAAGGGGACCTATATGTGCAGTGGGAAAAGTTGTTGATTCAGGAAATCAATTTGGAGATCATAAGAGTTCATGGTTGAAAAACATGGAGCTAAAATGAAAAAGGAAGTCTCAAGGGAAGGGTTCCTTGATTGGTTTAGTCTCCAAACATAATTGTACACACCTTGGTACTGGTGATCGCCTTGCAGTGTTAATGTTGGGACGTACATAATACATTATATTACTGGATCCATTCAATGAATATTAGCTTGGCCAAATTCCTCTTGGTCAGACAAGATTGTATACACAGTTGCCCCACAAACTAGTGGAAGAAAAAAGTCAATAATTTGATTCCTGTATAAATACTAGTAAAGAGACAGTTTATGCTAAAATCATGGGCCAATGCATAAAAATGCAAATATCTTCAAAAGCAAAATTTACAAAAACATTTGTGTAAACCAATACTACAACTTATATGGGGCACGAGACAAGGGAGTTGGAAGTGGGGGGTGACGGAGGAGGTAACATGATGAACTAGAAATATATTACTGACTTCCATATGAACTTCTAATCCTTCGGTACATAACTCTGACAATAAAGGAAAAAATAAAATGAACAAAAAAGAGGAAGTAGTTTGGCATGAAGTAGGTTATGGTCCTAATCTGACTCCGGTAGAATTAATGCTTTGACCGGATTAGATTCAGTCGAACAGAGAAACTGTACAGGGACTTGATGAGCATCACCCAACCCACAAGCTTATGCAGCTGTTTGGGAAGAGTTGAGAAAATTAAAAAAGATCTCAACCCATTGGGATAGATATTAAGGAAGACTCAGATGGCTGAGACACTGAGGAAAAGTTATGTAATGAACCTACTAAAGGCAGATTGACCCATGTGGAGAAAATTTTGGTATCAATTATAGCCCTATTTTCACAACATCATCCAAATCAGTAAACTCCTGTAAAGGTAGAGAATTGTGGGCCCTGCCCAGAATCCTGGCGGACTTTGATGCTTTCCCACCCCAACTTATGCCTGATAGGGTCTCACAGCTACTAACATCTCAGCCTGTGCTGTTAAAGGTGCCTGGTCCCCCTACCCGTAAGCGTGGCACACTTCCTTGGCTCAGGCTCAAGAAGGGAGGACATTTCTGGTTTTCCTTTATTCCCTGATAGGCAGGATGAAGGTAACAAAAGAGTTCATCAGGCTTTGACATTTAAACAAATAAGAGATCTAAACAAGAGATCAAATGGGAGGATGAAGGTAACAAAAGTGTTCATCAGGCTTTGACATTTAAACAAATAAGAGATCTAAAGTATTCTCGTGTTCAATATGGCCCTACAGTGACGTTCACTCAAGTTATTCTTATTTATTTATTTATTTATTCATTGGCCAATCCTGGGTCTTCAACTCAGGGCCTGAGCACTGTCCCTGGCTTCTTTTTGCTCTAGGCTAGCACTCTGCTACTTGAGCCACAGCGCCACTTCAATTTCTAAGTAATTGACAAAGTATCTTCTACGGAATGCAAGACAGGCATTGACAAGTTGACTCCCAGAGTGACAGAAAGAACACTGTGCCCTGAAACATCTCATGGTGATCCTCCCCTCTGGATATTTCTATCCTCCAGAAGACACCCTGCTGAGACCAACTGGCAATGCCTTCAAGGAACACAGAAGACTTGCTTGATAATGGAAAGAGTTAGAGAAAATCTACAGCCCCCAAATAGACAGTAAGAAACAACAAAACCATGAGACAAGTTTAATGACAGTGCCCACAGAGACAAAACCTGACCCTCCAGTGACCAAAAGAAGGGATGAACTCTTGAACTTTTTCCAGTTAAGGGTGTATACTTGTGTCCAAGTCACCACATCACCTACCCAACACTCACTGACCTGTTTCAGTCAGTACATAAAACACAAAGCACTAACTAGTGGAGGATTTTTAACAGACTTATGCAAAAGTTGAGTCTGGCAGACTCTGAGTCACGGGGTCCCCATCTCAGTCTTGGGGGTGTTCAATAAGTTCCCAAAGCCAACTTAAAATATCGTGACTCTAGTAAGAATTTTCTATTCTCTCTTAAGGAAAATGAGTTATATGTGATGCCTCAAGGTCGGTAAATATGGTCATTTAGATGAATGGCGAGGCTATTTGTCTGTTAGTACTAAATGTAAGGGACCTAAGAAATAAAACTCAAAGTGATGCGGCAGCTCCCCTGCTAGTGACTGGTTGTAAAGAAAAGATGATATGGAAACTCACTTCACTGGAACAGAGCCATCTATGAGCCCCGTATTACAACTTTCCTAATTTAAGTGAATCAGGTCAATATACATCATGAGGGGGCTGAGCTACACCTCCCATTGGACAGGGTTGAATGACAGGAAGAGCAAGAAAACAAGTGAGGGAAACAGAATCATATGAATTACAATAAGAAATGTCAAGGGGCCCTGAGGAGGAAATCTATTGTTTGTCACTTTCTACTTCCTGATGGGACCTGCAGGACTCAATAACCTATGTAGAGCTCCCACTGTGCTGCTGAACTGCCTAAATTAGCGTCATTCTCTGAAGGATCATATACAGACGCCGAAGAATGTTTAAATTTTTTGTAACAGATCTGACAGGAGATTGCTCAGGTATAGTTTGAACTGTTACCTGTGGTCCACTTCGAGGTTTTGCCACCTCTTGAAGATTATAAGTATTCCTTACTTCCCCCATATTAGCCACTAGTTCAGCAGCTGATGTTATGACAGCATTGTGAGAAATCATATGGAGAGCTGCATGCATTAAGGCCCAAGTAGACCTCAATGGAGCTGGAACATTGTCACCACACCATATGCCATTTCTGCATTACTCTTTACTCGCTTCCAGGCTTCTAAGTCTAAAATCCTCCTCTAATCTTCTAAAATCGTTTCCTCTGGGAATAAAAGATTATACTCCCTTACCTCCTGCATGCACTCATGTTTCTCCGAATGCGAGATCATAGCCCATTTACGTTTCAGAACCTGGTGGATAAGATTAGACAAAGAAGCACCTTAAGCTTGTCCCATATCCCCATAATGTTTTCAGTTCTTCTGGAGAGCTCGCTACACAGATTCGCTATCTCTTGTGATTAAAAATGTCCCTTAGTTCCCCTTGAGAGTTCACAACGTAGTTTCCTGGATCTCCTTTGGATCAAATGCCATGTCCCACGTTGGGGGTCAGATGTGGGACAAATGGTAACTGCAATGAAGAAAGGATATGGGAGACGTGGTTTTTTGAGAAGAAGGCATGTGCTTTATTTTTGGGATGTCAGGGGTATATGGGGTTAGAGATCAATTAATCAATCAATTGCAAGAACAATTCAGAAAAATTTGCCACTCTGTTCATATCATGGATATCACTACAACACCGGATCAGATTAGCAAATATAAAACTCTAATCGGCTTCCGCAAAATTCAATTGAATGCCTAAGATTGTGAAAGCATATCTCATGAGTAGTTGGAGGAACAATACAATCCAAGAGTTTTCTAATCAGGGAAGGAGAATCTCATGACAAAGTGCTTAAGATTGGCCAACAAACAGAGGAAACCCTTAGGAGGAGTTTTCCTCAACTGGACCCCAGGAGTTCCAGGAAAGGGTGTCAGAAATCCTTGCTGAGGCTAAGTCTCCCTCTGTTCAATGGGATGTCATAGTTCCACTGTCTATGCTTTTGGATTTGGGAGATCTTGTTGAACTAGCGGAGTGAATGTGTGTGTATTTCTGCTTGTTTGTGGTTGTGTGTAGGTGAGTTTTCCTCAACTGGACCCCAGGAGTTCCAGGAAAGGGTGTCAGAAATCCTTGCTGAGGCTAAGTCTCCCTCTGTTCAATGGGATGTCATAGTTCCACTATCTATGCATGTGGATTTGGGAGATCTTGTTGATCTAGGGGTGTGAATGGGTGTGTATTTCTGCTTGTTTGTGGTTGTGTGTAGGTGAGCTTTTAGGTAAAGGACCTGCAAATCATTACTTGTGGGCCACTCCCGCCCCAGGTGCTTTGTATCATTAATAGGCGATTCTACTCCTCCCCTTCCGCCGCCCTCCCACCCATTTAAAAGTGCAGCTCTTTCTACCATTAAATGAGTCTTAGCATTGACTTGGTTCCCAGACTGTCTGTTTGTCCTCTGAGGAAAGTGGGGCTGGGATAGAAGTCTGTCTGCCCTCTTTTCCTCTTCTTGGCTCATCAGGGAGGGGCATTTTTTCCCAACTCTCCGCAGTACACGAGAGCTTGGGAGACTAAACACCCCCACATTCACTCATGGCTGTCAAGTAGCTTCTACATTTCAACAGCAGTTCTTATTTCTCAGCCTGCTGTAACTGTGGAATTGTAATAATATGTCATTTTCAGTGCTCAGGACCTATCACAATGAAACCTAGGTTTTATTATATCCAAGAAACGCTTGTGGGGCTGCGGATATAGCCTAGTGGCAAGAGAGCCGGCCTCGGATACAGGAGGCCCTAGGTTCGATTCCCCAGCACCACATATACAGAAAACAGCCAGAAGCGGCACTGTAGCTCAAGTGGCAGAGTGCTAGCCTTGAGCGGGAAGAAGCCAGGGACAGTGCTCAGGCCTTGAGTCCAAGGCCCAGGACTGGCAAAAAATAAATAAATAAATAGATAAATAAAAGAATGGCTTGCAGTTGCTATGGCTGGAATAGGACCCTATGTTTACACTTGCACTGCTTTTTACCTCAAGGCTTGGGGCTCATTATTCTGTATGCAGTATTGAAGAGTCCATTAGTAAATAGATGAGAAATGAAAATGAAATCATGCACATTATCTCACAGGATTCCATCTGAAACAATTTTATTTCTTCACTTCTCTAAGTTAATTGAAATAGAAAAAAAAATGGCAGATAATTTCACAGAAGATGAGTTGCAGCATTGTAGGATATCTACAGTTTATCCATTTTATACTCGCATCCACTTGTGAGATGACAACATCAAAGTATTGTGCTTTTATCTGTAGCTTCCCTTCCTGCAGATATAGTGTCACAGGAATTCCTTGTGCCAGCTTTAGCTCTTTCTGTGAGATCATCCCATACAGTGAAAATTGCCAACCCTAATAATGTCAGCAACTGAATTTTCAGGAATATTTTCATAATCATGTTTTCAGACAGGACTTGTACATTGTCCCTGTCATTATGAAACACTGACTAACATGCTCATTGTTGGAAGACTCATGTTAATATAACAGATCTGTCATCAACTTCCATCACATTTGGGAAGTGCAAGTACGCAGCCCTCGGCTCTGGACATTAAGCTAGAAAGGCAAGAGGCAGTGAATGCCAAAAAATAACTTTTAGGCGTAGCAGAGTCTGACCAGCTGATTGATTCCCATGTCAATGTGCAGGATTCTATTGGACTCATAGGTACACACATTATCCGCAGAGGAAAATTCAGTCTCCAATTTAGGATAAAAGGATTAGCATCAGAGTTTCTAGGAAAGCTTCTGACTGGTTACCTAGCACATGGTAGGAGACCAAAGACGTTTTTGTGATGTCACAGAATGCTCATTATGGTCTAGCTGTGTGCTAGACCTACTTGAGCAGACATAGCTACCCTCTAGGACTCCTTAAGCTGCAGTGTACCCTACTCTGCAGATGGGATGAGGACTTGAACATGCAGGAAACTGACATGAAGGAACATTTTTCAAATGTGCCTAATACGTTCCAACAGAGCTGTACAGGTTCAGAGACCTCCAACCTACCCTCCTGGTGGGAACCCTCACTCGCAGAGGAGGCGGCATTAAGGTCTGTGGTTGAGGAATTGGCTTTTCAAGCTTTGTGTCAGGCATCTTGGGTCCAAGGACTACCATCCCAGGATTGTGACTTGGAATCGGTTCCAGACCCTGATTTTCTTTCCCTGACTTTTCCCAGAAAGCTTTGGACAATAGTAGAAAGTGACAAATTCAAGTCAATTTGGTGGGGTGAGGAGGGAACTTCTGTTGTGATTAATGAAGATCTATTTAAAGAAGAAATTTTGGGATGGAAATATCCTTTCAAGATATTTGAAACGAACAGCATGAAAAGTGTAATTCGACAGCTGAATCTGTACGGGTTCAGTAAACTTCATCACCAATTTGATCGTTCTGCTTCTCTGCTTGACTTCTTGACTGAGGAAGAGGAAGGCTCGTCTTTAAGGAAGGTAATTTCAATTTTTTTTCCCCTTACATAGCTATGCATACCTCTCTTGGTACACCTGTTTCTTCTATCAGTGAACTAGAGAAATACCAAAGCTCAAATTACTTTCAAATGTAACGGAAAGGGCTGGGAATATGGCCTATGAAAAGAGGGCTTGCCTCCTATACAAGAAGCTCTCAGTTCAATTCCCCAGCACCACATATATGTGGAAAACGGCTAGAAGGGTCGCTGTGGCTCAGGTGGCAGAGTGCTAGCCTTGAGCGGGAAGAAGACAGGCACGGTGCTTAGACCCTGAGTCCCAGGCCCAGGACTGGCCAAACAAAATGTAACGGAAAGAAAGGTTCACTTCGTAAAGGACAAATTTTGACTTCACCATTAGAATTTACAAAAATATCGCTAGCCAATTAGAATTACACCTTTGGACTGTGTACAAAACCACATAACAGATTCTCTGTGTTCAACGTGGCAGATCCAATTGGTTCAGAACATTGTTGTATTTATCTGTTTCTCTTCTACTAAGCCCTGCATATAGTTAAAGTATTTATGCGTCAATTGACTCCTTTGCCATTGAGAGTAAATGGTAATTCATCTCCTTTGGCTAGGTTTGGCTCTGAGTCTCTCTGCTTCAAATGTCTCCAAGTAACTTTTTCCTTTTGTTTTAGTTTCTGTGCTACCAGAATCCAAATTTCAAACAAGGATGTCCTGAACTGTTAGCAAGAATAAGACGAAAAGTCAGGATTAAAAAGTTTTCTGTAACAAGTGAATCATTGCCTGTGCAGCTGGATGAACAACTGCACCTGGGACATGAGGGTAATGCCAGTAATCCCAAAACAGATTTAGTCTCTGACACTAGTACTGAAGGAATCCTTTCAACATCACGAAGTTCACTGCTGTCTCATAGACCCCAGCCATCTGGCACGCACATGCTGTCAACTGCAGCACCTTTACTCAAAAATGACAATCCTGCCAGAGATTCTTCTGTCAGACATTCACACAAAAAATTTATGGATCAGGGAGCCATGTCTAGTCATTTGACCACACTTCATGTGCTGTCAAACAACAGCTACCTCCAGGCACATGACTGCTTTTTGAATTTTGATAAAAGTTATAATTCTCAATATCAAAAATCACATCGATTATCAAACGATAATTTCAGAGAGATGATGCCAACTTCAGCTATTCCAATTGGATATTCTTATTTTATGGCCTACGAATTGCCACATTCAAGCATGCTAGTGACAGCATCCAATCAACGGTGCTCCGATGCCACCACACGCGAAATATCTGCCGCAGCATTTTCAAAATATCATCATATAATAGCACCAGTTTACAAGGAACAGAAAGAGAGTAATATCCCAAGCCAGTGCCAGAGTTGGGAGGAAAATTAATTTCGATGTGTATTGTTATAATGAATAAAGACTCTGCCCAGCTTTATTCAAGCAATGAAGGGTCATTCAACTGTATTGTTTCTTATAGGCTAATAGCAAATAAAACTAAAATGTTGCTTTATTTCAACAGTGGGATGCGCTTCATCTCATGTTTTCAGACATCAATATGTTGAGACTACCACTTGGGCTGTAAAAACCCAAACTTCTTAAGGCATTTCCATGCATTTATCTAAGAGGTTAGCATCATTGCCAATTGACCATTAGTTCAAATTAAACTATAGCATAAATAATGGGTTATATTCAAATGGAAATGACTCACTACCCGGGGCGACAAATGAGCTAGTTACTCCAGTCACACCTACCTTAGTGAAAGAGATCAACAAACAAACATGTGCTTCAATTTGAAACTGACCAAGACGTGTTCCAAAGGATATATGAAACTTAGGCAAACATGGGTGAACAATTGGCCATTTTCCCATTTCTATCCATTCCCCTCAAGAGCCTTGTTTACTTCCAGCTCCACTATTCATATAACTGGCATCTACATGCATGCATGTGTTGCACAATGATGATCAATTTGTCCTCATCCTGGTCGTCTTGGGTTACCAATATTAAACAGGAAGTGCATAATGACCAAAGCATATTAGACATGAGTATGTCCTTTTTGCCACATGGCAACAGCATACTCTACAACAGAATCGTAGTAGCAAGTAGCCACAGTGTTCCCAATGATGATGAAAAAAAGATTAAAAAAAGATAAGAGGTAATATACCAAAAATCCGGAGCTAAGGAAGGTACCAAGTAAGAAGGAAAGTTGTGGAACTAGAGAAAGGAGAGGGAAGCAATGAATGATATAAAGAAAAGGGATGGAGTGATGAAGCACAGGAAGACAAGAATTCAGGAAAGAAGACAGGAGAGAAGGTAGCAAGGAGGGAAGGAATGCAGGCAGGCAAGGAGGCAGGGACAGATGGATTGTGGTTTGTATCAACAGTGTGAGGGATGGAGTTATAGGTGGAAGTATGGAGAAAGAAGGATCCAAAAGGAATCCTGGGGAAGGAGAGAGTGACAAACAGAGATAAGGAGGGAAGAAAAGAAATCAGGAAGGAATGAAAGCAGAAAGGAAGGATGAGAACAAGGGAGACTGGGTGGGACATAGGAGTAAGGAACCATGAAAGCAGTGAGAGGGAAGATGAAAAGGAATTGGTACTTCATGGGAAGCAAGGAAAATCATAAAAATACATTTTATATTTATAAATCTGTGTTTTTACTTGGACACTACTTAGTACATTGATATCAAATATTCAGTATCGTTTGCTTGACATAAAAATCTGTAGTGTCAGTTCAAATAGGTAAAAATGAAACTCAGTTTGTACTATAGAAAATGTTATTCATCCGCTGCACAGGGTCATGAGATTTCTAAGTGAATTTCTAAGTAAGGCTCAACAATATTCTTCTACGGAATGCAAGACTGGCATTGACAAGTTGACTGCCAGAGTGACAGAAAGAACACTGTGCCCTGTATCATCTCCTAAGGATGTTCCACTCTGGATATCTCTATGCTCCAGATGACACCCTGATGAGGCCATCTGGCAGTGCCTTCAAGGAACACAGATGACCTGTTGATATTAGGAAGAGTTAGAGACAATCTAAGTCCCTGAAATAGACAGTAGGAAACAACAAAACCAAGAGACAAGTGTAATGACAGAATGCCTACCGAGACAAAACCTGACCCACGAGGTCCCAAAAGAAGGGATGACATCTTGCCTCTTTTTTCAAGCAGGGGTGTAAACTTGTGTCCAAGTCACCATGTCACCAACCCAGCACTCACTGACCATTTTAGGTCAGTGCATGAAACACAAACCAAACACCACTAGAGGATTTGTCAAAAGACTTATGCAAAAGTTGACGCTGGGAAATCTCTGGGTCACGGGGTCCCCATCACAGTCTTGGAGGGAGTTCCCTAAATTCCCAAAGCCAGCCTAAAATAAAGTGACTCTAGTAAGATTTTTCTCTCCTCTTCTAAGGGAAATGATTTATATGGAATATCTCAAGGTCGGTAAAGTTGGTCATTTACATGAAACGCTAGGAAATATGTCTGTGACTACTAAAAGTCAGGGACAGAAGAAATACAACACAAAGTGACTTTATATATTGTAAAATTCAATGTGCACCAAGTTACAAAAAAGTCACATATTTTTTCTTCCAATAGTGGTGTGTAAAATATTCTCGACCAGTGCAGGGAACCACAAGACAGGCACATCAATTAAAATTTACATGGAACTCTATTTCTTTGTCTTGTATGGTGGGTAATGGACACCCAATAGCGTTTACACCAATGTTGGGATAAGGAAATGCCAACTGTGACACATTTCATGTCCTCTGCTTTTCCCTCCAGCCCTCCCCATTTGCGTCATTTTGCAATAGTACAATTGCAGCCAGTGATACTCTTAGAGTCCATTATCAAGGATGGAACCATATGTGGTTGACATGTACAAATGGGGGGAGAAGCTGTATCTCCTCTTTTCTGTCTAAAGGAAAACTCCATTATGATTTCTGGTGTTAATTTTTCCTATAGTGAACTGGTTTGATGGGGATGACATAATAACCCTCTCGTTCACTCCATCTTGAGTATTGCAAAGTAAAATCTAAGTAACAGTATGACTAGGCACTGGTTTTGTTTGATCCAATGATGTTGGAATGAAAGCACTACTAAATGGATACTTCAAAGGAGATGACTGTGTTCTGTTGTAGACATTTAGTTTGGGCTCCTAACAATTTCTTTCTCAACAACCACTTGAGAGCTATGAAGACACCATACTTAAAATCATCCCTAGGTACAGAGGAGTCCTGAATCTCTCCTTCCTTTACAAGGGGACCTATATGTGCAGTGGGAAAAGATGTTGATTTTAGGAAAACAATTTAGAGATCATAATAGATAGTTCATGGTTGAAAAATATTGAGCTAAAATGAAAAAGGAAATCTCAAGGGAAGGGTTCCTTGATTCGTTTACACAGTCTCCAAACATAATTGTACACACCTTGGGTACTGGTGATCCCCTTGCAGTGTTGTGGTTGGGAAGTACATAATTCATTATATTACTGGAACCATTCAATAAATATTAGCTTGGCTAAATTCATCTTGGTCAGACAAACTTGTATATACAGTTGCCCCACAAATTAGTGAAAGAAAAGAGTAAATAATTTGATTCTTGTATAAACACTAGTAAAGGGACAGGTTATGCAGAAATCAAGGGCAAAAGGTTAAAAGTACAAATGCCTCCAAAAGCAAAATTTACACAAACATTTGTGTAAACCAATTCTACAATTTCTCAGGGGGAAAGAGACAAAGGAGTTGGAAAGGGGGTGTTGGAGGAGGAAAATGATGAACGAGATATATACTTACTGACTCACTTATGAAACCTCTAATCCTTCGGTCCATCACTCTGACAATAACGGAAAAAATAAAATAAACAAGAACAAAAGAGGAAGTAGTGTGGCATGAAGTAGGTTATGGTCGTAATCTCAATCCGTTACAAATAATGCCATTGTAGACATGAACGGATTAGGTTCAAACAGTCGATCAGAGAAACTGAACAGGGACTTGATGAGCATCACCCAACCCCCAAGCTTATGCAGCTGTATGGAAGAGCTGAGAAAATTAAAAAACATCTCAACCCACTGGGCTAGATAAAAGGAAGACTAAGATGGCTCAGACACTGAGAAAAAATTATGTAATGAGCCTAGTAAAGACAGATTGACCCATGTGGAGAAAATTTTGGAATCACAATATCATCCAAAACAGCAATCTCCTGTAAAGGGAGAGACTTGTGGGCTCTGCCCAGAATCCTGGCGGTCTTTGATCCTTTCCCACCACAACCTCCGCCTGATAGAGTCTCACAGCTAGTACCATCTCAGCGTGTGCTGGTAAAGGCTCCTGGCCCTCCTAGCCGTAAGCGTGGCAGCACTTCCTTGGCTCAGGCTGCTCAAGAAGGGAGGACATTCCTGGTTTTCATTTATTCCCTGACAGGCAGGATGAAGATAACAAAAGGGTTCATCAGGCTTTGCCATTTCAACCAATAAGAGATCTATCTAAAGAATGCTTGTGTTCAATATGGCCCTACAGTGCCGTTTACTCAAGTCATTCTTATCTATTTATTTATTCATTGGCCA